>NW_026596466.1:660188-667632 GCF_907164565.1 Psammomys obesus | reverse complement strand
CCTCCCTCCCTCCCTCCCTCCCTCCCTCCCTCCCTCCCTCCCTTCTTTCTTTCTTTCTTTCTTTCTTTCTTTCTTTCTTTCTTTCTTTCTTTCTTTCTTTCCTTCTTTCTTGTTGTCTTTTGAAATTGTTACTTCTGCCCTGATTTGCTGCCTTTACTCCAAAGAGTTTCCTATATTGAGCTGATTTTATCACCCAATATTGCTTGGTATTAAACCCAGGGCCTGGTGCATTTTATGAAAGTACTCTACCATTGAACCTTAGCCCCTTATCGGGGAATTCTAAGCAGGTGTTCTAACCCTGAGCCATGTCCCCAACCCTTCACTAAAGGATTCTAGGCAGGTGAACAATGCCCCGGGCCCCTTACTGGGGAATTCTAGATAGATGTTCTACCACTGAGCCATACCCCAGGCCCTCACTGGGAAATTCTAGGCAGGTGCTCTACCACTGAGCTACACCCCAGCCCCTCACTTGGGGATTCCAGGCAAGTGCTCTACAACTGAGCCACACCCCAGCCCCTCACTGGGGAATTGTAGGCAAGTGCTCTACCTCTGAGCCACACCCTATCCTCTTACCCTTTTCTTCTTTCAGATTTGGAATCAGAGTTTTGCTGCAACTCAGGCTGCCCTTTAACTATCTCTGTGTGGAACTCAACATCCCCCAGCCTCAGCTTTTGGAGTAGCTTGGATTACAGCTCTGAGCCATGACACCCAACAGTCTTTATTTCCTTATTTTCCAAAATTTAGTGAGACACTATAAGCCTCACCCATGTGGGATTGCTGGGGGTGTGTTGCGTGAGATCTTTATCGGCACTTCTTAGAACCAGCAACCTAGTCTCTGCTGTAAGGTTTACCCAACTTTAGTTCTCCGAGGACCAGGTCACCCTGGAGTCACATTCTTGCCAGTTTGGGCAGGTCAATACATTACTCACCTTGACCAGCCAGCCACTCACCCTTGAGTCACATTGATCAGGAAGCCTGGGACAGATATGACGTCATCAGCAAATACAGCCAGTCACTGATTTGGGTACAGTTGTATTTGCTTTGGAGATAAATGTCTCTGGCTTGGCCCTTTACGTGGAGGGTGAAGGACACCAGGCCTGTGAGTGGTGGTTAACTCTGTGTGATGATGTGTCAGCAAAGGGACCAAGGAAAGGGAGGGTGGAAAAAGTCCTTTGGGAGCAGCCTGCAGCTCTGCTACGGTAATCATGAGTGAAGAGGCCTGTCCTTGGCTATGACAGGGACAGCACTTCCAGCAGCGGCCCTTCCTATTGGCTGATTTCTGTTTTGGGCACATGCGCTATCTCCCGTGGGTTGCTGTCATGTGCGTGTGCGTGTAAGAGAGGGAGAGGGAGATGTGAGTGAAATTGGGCACAACAGCGCCACAATGCACCTGTGGAGGTCAGAGGACAACCCCTAGTGTCTGTCCTTGGTTTCTATCTTGTGTGAGACAGAGGCTCAGGCTGCATCTGCAGGTAGCTGGCTCAGCCTCTAGACATTCTCCTGTCTCTGTCTCCTACCTCCCCACGGAGCAGTGGGTGTCTAGATGCCTGTGATATCCTTTCTGGCTTTACATGTGTTCCGGGGATGGCAACTTAGGACCCAGGCTTATATGACGAGAGCTTATCCACAGGCTTCTTGTCTTTCAGTGACCAGTCAGAGAGTCTCCATGTTAGTCTATGTCTTGGTTAGAATGTGGTAGATTTGTTGGGTTCTTGTCTCATTGCTGTGATAAGATACATCACAAAAGCAAACCTAAAGAAGAAACGGTTAACTTGGGTTCACGATTGGAGGGGATACAATCCATCCCGGTGGGGAAGGGATGATGGCAGAAGCATGAGGTGGCTGCTGACGTTGCCTTCAGAGTCAGAAAGCAGAAAGGTCTGTGTGTTGGTCTTCAGTTCTCTTTCTCCTTTCTAAATACTACATATATTATACATAACACACACACACACACACACACACACACACAAATATATGTTTTACATATATAGACATTTGCCTGCATGTGTGTTTGTGCATCATGTCCGTGTTTGGTGCCCAAGGAGGCCAGGCAAGGACATTGGACTTCCTGGAACTAGAGCCACAGACACTTGTAAGCTTCCATATGGGTGCTGAGAATTAAATCCAAATTATTCTGGAAGAGCAGCTAGTGCTCTTAACCATGGAGACTTCTCTCCAGCCCTCAGTTTCCCCATTTTATTCAGCAGAGAATAAAAGGGCAGGAGGTAGACACAGGAAAACATCTGGAAGCTAGTGGGCCAGTCACTCTAGTCTATGGAGGAGCGTCACTCGACATTCATGGTGGGTCTTTCCTCCTCAGTTTAACTTATTTGGTAATGTCCTCATGGACACTATGGTGATTATAAATCCAGCAAAGTTGACGATAAAGGTTAATTTAACTATGATAGTAAGCAAAAGTCCTTGGTGGTGTACATCTCTAATCCTGCTACTTGGGAGGCAGAATGGTACAGGATCATGAGTTTGATGCCAGCCTGGGTTACCATGTCACAAACAGACAAACAAACAAATAAACAAAGACAGACAAACCCAGCTGTCTCGTTAAAGGGCACCCCTGTCTGCCTCTGTCCCGGTATACAGTTCAAACCAATAATCTCTCCTTTGCAAACCAAGAGCCTCTCTCAGGCCTGGGCTCTGCAATTCACCTCAGGATTATATAATTTTTTGTTATGCAACAGGGGAGAGAATAGAGTTTCCTTTCCAGATGACAAAAAGGATTTTGAACAAGTTCAAGGTGAGTTTTGCCCAACATTGGGAATATACTATACACATCCGATTGGCATACTTCGCTATCTCTCTCCCTTTTAAGATTCGTGTTTATTTTTAATTATGTGTATAACTGTGTGTCTGTGTGTGGGTGTGTGCAGGTGAGTGCAGCTGCGTATTGGGGCCAGAGGTGTTCTTCCTCCTGGAACTGGAGTTGTAGGTCTTTTGTGAGATTCCTGACATGAGTGCTGGGACTCAGACTCAGGTCCCCTTCCAGAGGAGTGCTCACTGAACTCTTAACCGCTGAGCCATCTTTCCAGCCTGGCCTACTTCTCCTTTTGAGACAGGGTTTGTCTCATGTCTCTCAAACTTTCTGTGTAGTGTTTTGATCCTTCTGTTTCTACCTCTCAGTGTATCAGGGACAATGGAAGTAGTCTAGGGGCTTGCCAAGTTTGTTCCTTAGTAGGGACAAAGATTGATTGACCTGGAAAGACAGAAGACCAAGCTACAGAAAAAGGGAAAGAAATGGATTTATACATTTGGGATGGGAGAAATATAAGGTGGAAGTCTGTTAAGTTGAACAGACAATGGCTTGAGTATAGGGCCCCTGGGCCCTCCGTTTCCACTGTTGGTCCTGTCTAGATACTTGCTCCTGTTCCTTCCTGGCATTTCTTGTTCTGGAAACGAGAAGCCACTGTCTCAGAGAGCTTGCTTTTGTTTTCGTGGTCTGTGCATGCTCCTCTGACTCTCCTTCATTGCCACTCCTGTCTTGAATCATACATTTTCTTTCTTCCTTTCTTCCTTTCTTCCTTCCTTCCTTCCTTCCTTCCTTCCTTCCTTCCTTCCTTCCTTCCTTCCTTCCTTCCTTTCTTTCCTCCCTCCCTCCCTCCATCCCTTCCTCCCTCCCTTCCTTCCCTCTCTCCCTCCCTCCCTCCTTCTCTCCCTCCTTCCTTCACATGACTCCTGTTATAAATGTTTGTGTAATTAAAAAAAATTAAAAGCAAATAAGCAGGCTGAAAGGGGTGGGCAAAGGTCTTTGCAACGGGCAGCTCCAGTAGGTGTTCATCAGCTGCACAGACTGAGGCCCCAGGCCTCAACAGCCAGCATCCTTCAGAAGGAGCCAAATGACCAGGGGCCTGGTCTGGTCCACCCTGCCACACCATGGACATGGATAGGCTGATGCTGTTGTTCATGTGCCCAGGACCTTGGCTGTCAATGCTGCTGGTCTCCAAGCACTGGCCTAGCCTGGCCACCCTGCTTGGTTAGCCAGGTGCCTGCCCTCTTGTCCTTCCAGGGCCAGGCTGATGAGGCACAGGATAAGTGACATGCCCTGTGAGCCCTGATGGAGCCTGAGTCAGACAGAAAGTTGAGGCTTGTAGATTTTTTACCTTTATTTTAGAATTGGGTACTTTTTTGTGCATTATATTTGCTTTGTTAAAAAGCCATGTTAAGGGGATACTGAGCCAGGTTGGCTGGTTAAGTGCTTTTGGCACACGGGTGAGTTTGGCTCTCAGCACCCATCTAAAAGATGGTGGGTTGCATACATTCGTGAGTCCAGTTTTGGGGAGGTAGAGAAAGGCTGATCTCTGGGGCTGGATGGCCAGCCTGTCTAGCCTGTTTGGTGAGCTCCAGGTTCAGTGAGAGACCATGTTTCAAGAAGCAAGATTGCACCTAATAAATGACACCTGAGGTTGATCTCTGGTCTCTACACACATACATGCTTACCCACACACCTACACACAGATAAACAGAATACACTGAAAAGAGATTTAACATAGCATTACTGTGTGTGTGTATACATACACATTCATATGTGTGCACGCACATGCGTGTTCTGTGGTACATGTGGAAATGAGAGAACAGTTTTCAGGAGGAGTCAGCTCTTTCCTTCTACCATCTGGGTCCTAGGAATTGAACTCAGGCTGTCAGGCCTGGCTACATGCCCCTTTATTGTCTGAGCCGTCTCACTGGCCCATGTTGAAGCTCGTGATGACTGGGCTGTTTGGTCCTCTAAGCCAATCGTTCCCTAGAAACATTTGTCTAGCTTTCTACTTCCTCATCAGTACTAGTGCTTCTTGTGTGTTGAGGAGAAGTGGTGGGGGGCATGCTGGATTACCAGTGAACTATTTCCCCAGCCCTCAGTTATTTCTGAGACAGGAACTTACCGAATATCCCAGGCTGGTGTGGGACTCTCAAACCTGTCTCTGCCTCTGGAGTCCTGGAATTACAGGCATGCTCCACCACTGTGCTGGGCACCTGTTTAATCTCGATCCTCCCACACCTGCTCCAGCTGTCATGCGTATATCAGAGCTGTCGATGGAGGGAGGGGATATTACAGCAGGAGCAAGTCCACCCTGACCTTAAAGGAAAGGTCCCCAACTCAGCCTCACTCTTCAGTCTGCAGCTGAGTATCCATAAAGCCTAGGACCCAGCAGAGAAGTAGGTTTCCGCTCTGCTGTGTGAACTGTCCCATGTGGCGGCTAGATGACACCCTGACCTCATAGGTGTGTGAGTGTGTGTGTGTGTGTGTGTGTGTGTAAAGGTCACGTAACTGCTCTCCTTTAGTATCTAATTAACGCTGCCTGCGGGTTCTATTATTAGAGCCAACACTTCCTTCTCTGATGATGATGATGATGGTTTTTGAAAAGGTATACAGATCACCATGTATTCTGGAGGTAGGAGTGATGGTGGCCCCACTTCCTGAGTACTGGGGTAACAGGCACATGCCATCATGCCTGGTTTTGTGCAGAGCTGCGGATGGAAGGGCTTCATGCATGCAACCATTCTATCGATTCAGTGACAGCCCCGTATCACGTATCCTTGGTCTATTTTAGGGGTATCTCTGAAAGCATGGTGCCTATAGGACCTCCTCCTTGGGAAAAATATGGAAGGAATTCATAGGTCTCAAAAGTTCCCTAGGAATAGACTCAGCCCTTCTGACATGTTTTCCACGTACACATTTGATTTGGGTTTTAAACCCGGAGCTTTCTGTTGTAGATAAGTGAACAATCCCTATGTTCATTCAAAGTATTTTAAAAATTCTTCCCGACTTGTACATCCATTCATCTACTTGTGTGGGGGAGGGAGCGGCTATGTGTGTATCCACTCCCAGAGACAACTGAGCCGCATTCCGCCCCTCTCTCCAGTCCTCTGCAGGTACTTGCTGCCTGCTGGCCTTCTGCCTAAGCTTACTGGCTTGATCTTGTGCAGGTGACCAGAGCCGTGGTGGCCATGTCATGTCCAGAAGACTTTGCAGCACTCTTCGCCATCATCTGGCTTTTAAATTTTTTCCAATCCCTCTTCCAGGACGGTCCCTGATGAGTGAATCAGGCGGAGGGCTGTGTGATAAGGGCATTCCGATTGGGGCTGAGCATTTCATGGTCACTTATTTTCAGCACTTTAACTGAGTCCGTGTGGATTGCTGACTCCTGCAGAGACAAGCATCTCTGGCAAGGCTGAGGGCGCCACTCATGAATGGGAATAACCATAAATATTTAAAAAGCAGTTTGACGATATATCATTTATCAAAACAACAGTGATGGGTCCCTCCCCAGATCCTGTGGCTTCCCAAACCATGGACTTCTGACCAGATTTGCGGTACTAGGCATGAATTTCTTCCTGTTGTCCCATAACCCAATAACCCAATGCCACTGTTGCATTAGTGGGCACATCTTGCCTGGCACTTGGTGGTGTAGCATGTATGGGTGGCTGTAGGGACACCATTGGTGACTTCTCTCCCCCCAAACACCTTCAGGAGGGGGGAATTTTCCAGCTCAGGTCCAGCTTGGTTGTCTGTGTCCAGCACCCAAAGGGGGCTGTCAGCAACTGGGACTTACCATCTATCTAGTTCTGGTGAGCAATCCAGATCGATGGCAACAGCCTGTGTAGTTTTGGATGCCTTGGGACCTCCCTGACCAATAACTGTCGGGAGATAACCTGGGCCTGGAATGAAGTGCAGTCTCTACTGAATATTTGTTACCTTTAAGAAAGGTTTACTAACCAGGTGCTGTGGTGCACGCCTGTAATCCCAGCACCCGGGGAGGCAGGGGCAGGGCCAGGGGCAGGGGCAGGGGCAGGGGCAGGGCCAGGGGCAGGGGCAGAGGCAGGGGCAGGGGCAGGGCCAGGGGCAGAGGCAGGGGCAGGGGCAGGGGCAGGGGCAGGGGCAGGGCCAGGGGCAGGGGCAGGGGCAGGGCCAGGGGCAGAGGCAGGGGCAGGGCCAGGGGCAGAGGCAGGGGCAGGGGCAGAGGCAGGGGCAGGGGCAGGGGCAGGGCCAGGGGCAGGGGCAGGGGCAGGGGCAGGGCCAGGGGCAGAGGCAGAGGTAGAGGCAGAGGCAGAGGCAGAGGCAGGTGGATCTCTGTGAGTTGGAGGCCAGCCTGGTCTATAAAGTGAGTCCAGGACAGCCAAAGCTACACAGAGAAGCTCTGTTTTGGAAAAGGTGGGTGGGGGAGTTATTAAGCTGGGTGTGGTGGTGCATGCTTTTAATTCCAGAGCTTGGGAGGCAGAGACAGGTGGATCTGTGAGTCGGAGGCCAGCCTGGTCTACACAGTGACTTCCAGGACTGTCAGGGCTGCACAGAGAAATCCTGTCTCAAACGAAAAAAAGTTTTACTTGTTATAGTAGTTGTTGTGATGATGGTGTTGTTGGTGGTGGTGGTGCTGATTGTTGTGGTGATAGTGATGGTGGTGGTGGTGGTGATTGTGGTGGTGATAGCAATGGTGGT
>NW_026596466.1:657579-660178 GCF_907164565.1 Psammomys obesus | reverse complement strand
GTGATGGTGGTGATGGTGGTGGTGGTGGTGATTGTGGTGGTGATAGCGATGGTGGTGATGGTGGTGATGGTGGTGGTGGTGGTGGTGATTGTGGTGGTGATAGCGATGGTGGTGATGGTGGTGATGGTGGTGATGGTGGTGGTGGTGGTGCTGATTGTGATGGTGATAGCAATGGTGGTGCTGGTGGTGGTGGTGGTGCTGATTGTGATGGTTGTGGTAATATGGGGTGAGTGCATGCCATGGCACATGATTGGAGGTCATAGTGAAGCCAATTCTCTCCTTCCACATTTCCTGGGGATCTGGAGATTAAACTCGTGTTGGCAGTCTCGCACGGCAAACACCATTACCTGCTAAGCCATCTTGCCGATCCAGCATATCACTTTTGTTCCTTAATAGAGTCAAGCCATGGTAAGTTGAGGACCATCTGTTAGCATTTGTCTTTGAGGCAGGGTCTCACTATGGAGTCCAGAATGTCCTGAAACTCTCAATGGTCCTCCTGTCTCAGCTTCCCCACTGCTGAGATTATGGGCCTGAACTAATACATGCAGATAAAAATTTTTAAAAATGAATTTTAGAGGTATTTGTTACTTCAGAAAAACTTAATCTGTTCCAACTGACTCACACAATGATTAACGACTAATGTGATGTGAATATATGGCTGGCTAGAAGGAGATCAGAACAATAAGAAAAATGAAAATTTTATGGAACTGGGGAGGTGACTCATAGGTGCTGGCTGTGCTTGGGTGAAGATCTGAGTTCGAATCCCACCATCCCCATAAAAAGCTAGCCATGCATATCCTTGTAACTCCAGTACTGTTGGGAGCAGAGACAGGAAGATCACTGAGTATTGCTGCCTGCCAGCCTCCCTCCATATTCAGTGACAGACCCTGTCTCAAATAAGTAAGGTGGAGAGCAATAGAGCAGGGCACCCAATGTCCTCTGGCCTCCACGCTCAAGCACATAGATGTGCATACCTGCATGCATATGATGCGTAGATATCATTTACACCCCATATACGTGCGTACATACATACATGACACACACACACACACACACACACACACACACACACACACACACAATGTTGAATGGGAGAGAGTGGGGGAACTATATACATGTGTGGAATGGCCTAAAGACAAATTCAGTTAATAAAGAGAAGATGATGTAGATGAACGGTGTCAGGAGGATGAGGACTAAGTGGATAAAGGGTGAGAAGGAACCCTTTGCTGACAGAATAGTGTCTGGAAAGACAAGCAGCCACACAGGTGTCTGGGTCAAGAAAGCAGCCAAGGACAAAGGTTGTCTATGTGTCCAAAGCACAGCGAAGAGACAGTTTTAGTGGGGCAGAGGTAAGGGTGAAGTCAGAGAGTAGCAAAGGCCAAGTATTGTGAAGTCTTGCAGCCACATGAGGACTTTATCATGTTCTCTGAGAGCTATGAGGATGTCAGCACAAACATGACACAATCTCTACCCCTCCCCTCTCACATGTTCATAGTATTAGGAATGAAACCCTGTGCATGCTCAGCAAAGCTCCACCACTGAGCCACACCCTATCCCTCCTTGGAGGATATTAAATAAATGCTCTATTTATGAGCCATATTTACATTATTGAAGAGTTCTGATTGGGAAAAGCTGGAATAGTGCAACATGGAAGTGGGGATCTGACTAAGAAGGTCCTGTCTATTCCAAATTTCACCTATCAAGAGGTACTGTGCCTAGAATCCCCCAGTTAGGGGCTGGGGTGTGGCTTAGTGGAGAACTTATCTGAGAATGCACAGGATTCTGTGTTTCATTCCTAATACCGTGAATATGAGGTGAGAGGGAGGTGAGGAGATCATGCCATGTAAAGAAAACATGATGTGATATATCTAAGACTTTTTACTTTTAGTTTTTATTTTTTTGAGGCAGGATTTTACTGGGTAGCTCTGGCTGACCTGGAACTCACTTTGTAGATCCACCTGCCTCTGCCTCTCCAGTGCTGGGATTAAAGGCGAGTGCTACCATCAGCCACAAATAATGAACTTATATCATTTTCAGGAAAATGGATGGGATTGGAGATCATTGTATTAAGCAAAATATGTCAGGCTCAGAAAGACAAATGTCATGTGCAGAATTTGATATTTTGAAAAGTGAGGTATGAAAGGGGGGACCCTAGTGAATGAGGAAGGGCAGAGAGGAGAGTGACGGGGATTAGCAATCAGAGTCATTACTTTGTACAAGAAATAGATGCTAATAAAAATTAAAACTGTGGTGCTCCGTGGGTGGCTCAGTGGGGAAAGTGCTTGCACAAGTATGAGGGCCTGATCCTGGATCCCCACGGAAAGCAAGACATGGCAGCACAGGCCTCTAATTCCAGCACTCCCTTGCAGATATGGGAGGCAGAGGCTGGAGAATCGTTGGGAGCTCATGAGCCATTTAGCCTGCAGTATGGAGTGTTACACAAGACCCTGTGTCTGTCACACAGGCAGGGAGTGAGGACTGACACCTGAGGTCCTCCGCTGACCTCCACACACATGCTGTGGTATACATGGCCTACATGGACACACAGGAATACACACACACACACACACACACACACACACACACACACACACACACA
>NW_026596466.1:631142-657569 GCF_907164565.1 Psammomys obesus | reverse complement strand
ACACACACACACACACACACACACACACACACACACACACACACACAGTTTCTCTTTTAAAGAAGAAAGGAACATAATGCTATTCATGAACTGTTGATTTGAAAAAGTCCATGTTACACATAGACTCTGGGTATGACAGGAGGGCTGACGAGAGGGCTCAGCTGGTAAAGGCACTCCCCCCAAGCCTGACGGCCTGAGTGTGATTCCTGATGCCTACATGGTGTGCTGTAGTAAATATAAAAGGTGTGCTGGAATATATATTATTATTTATTCTTTGCCCTAAGGTTATCATGGCAGTATTATCTAACCTGATATCACAAATAATAACACACAGACTCACAGCTTTTATAATTAACCTTATTTACCTTGGGCCGAACAGATATTTCACCTGCACTGTCTTAATAATCTCACCATCCATTTCCCAGCCCCCATCCAATGCCATCCACCTTAACCATCTTTATCTGGACTCCCTTCATCCATAATCTTATAAACACTTACTTGTATTCTTCATCTAGGTGTTTTCTCCATCCACACCCTCCTCAGAGTCCTTCCTCCTTACCCATTTGGTTCCTTCTCCACCTAACCCATTGTTGTGACCTCCTACCTTTTCTCTTCAGGTCCATCTGTTTCATGTGATTCTCCTGTCCTCAAAAGCTTGGGTACAGTAGCCACACCCACCCCATTCTGCCCTGTCCAGGTATAGGCCTTTTAATCAGCCAATCAGGTAGGTTTACACTAGGATGGGTGTATCCAGGCAACCCTCGACAAGTATCAGACCAACCCCCAGCAATGGTGCAAAGAGAGAACTAAATCCCCAATTTGTTCTTAGACCGCCACATGTATGAGCGTACATTCCACTCATATACAAATAAGCAAGTAAATAAACAAACACCCTCTGTCCATCATTTATCAAGGGAGACTTTCAAAAGTAATGTAACACATGGGACAGATTCTGAGACGTTCAAGTGACTACTAAGGAAAAACCAACGTGGCTAGCCTGTTGGTGCCTTTGACAGTATTAGGAAAACCATTTGCTCTTTGGTTTAAGAATGCCAGAGTGGGCTGAGGGGGCACCCCAATTTTTAAAGTGCTTGCTGTGTGAGTATAAGGACCTGATCCCTACAATCCATTATTTTGGCTTGTTTGTTCCAAAAGCCAGGTACAGTTATCTCAGCACTGACGAGGCATAGGCAGAGGGTCTCTGGGGTCTACTGGGCAGCCAGTCTAGATGATTAGTGGGAGACCCTGTGTCAAAAAAAAATGTCGAGAATGGCTAAAGAGGATGCTGCCGAGGTTGACCTCTGCCCACCCACTTGCATGCACAAACATGTGTATTACATGGTACACATGAACACACACACAGAATGTCCGGGACATTGTTTCTTACATTAAGCAGTGGTCCCTCTGTTCTGAGTAAGATGTTTTGTTCTGATTTGTTTTCTTACGTCCTTGCAAAAGTTCTCTCTTCCCTAAGGAACCAACTGACAAGCTTCCTTTTTGTTGAGAGAGAAAATTAGTAAAAAGAGATCCCTAGCACTCAGGAGGCAGAGTCTTGGAGAAGCTGAGACAGACAGGGAGCAAGAGAGAGGGTGGGAGACAGATGGAGAGAGAGAGAGAGAGATAGAGACATAGAGGGACAGAGAGATGGACATAGAGAGAGAGATAGACATACAGAGAGATATCAGCAGTAACAGGAGCTTGCTGAGCAAGTAGGAGAGCCAGGATTCAGAATCTCAACCACAGTGGAACAAGCTGAGCATTTAGCAAATACTCATACTTGCAGGTCCAAGTGATCTAATGCCATCTTCTGGCTGTTGCATGCACAAGCCCACTGTCTTAGTAACTGTTCTATTACTGTGAAGAGATACCATGACCGGGACAATTATTGTAGGAGAAAGTATTTAATTGGGGGTTTGATTATAGTTTCAGAGATTTAGCCTGTCATCATCATGGAAGTGAGTAGGTAGGCAGGTACCGGAGCAGTAGCTGAGAGCTACATCCTGATTTGTAGGCAGAGAGAGATACTCTAGGCTTAGCATGGGCTTTTGACACTTCAAAGGCCACCTCTAGTGACACACTTCCTCCAGTAAAGCCACACCCCCTAATCCTTCTAATCCTTTCAAACAGTGTCCCTCCCTGATGTCTAAGCATTCAACTATATGAGCCTATGAGAGCCATTCTTACTCAAACCACCTCACCCATGCACCCTCCACAGACATTTGGACACAAACACATACAAATAAACAAATGAAAAGAAACCTTTATAAATGTCTACGAAGAGGAGCTGGAGAGGCGGCTCAGCAGGTAAAGTACTGGCCACTCATACAGAGGGTTCAGTTTCCAGCACCCAACCGCTTTGTTCCAGGGGATCTGACACCTTCTTTTGGTTCCCATAGGCACCTGCATGCATGTGGTGCACATACATACACTCAGGCACACACAGACACACATGAAAAAAACCTTGAAAAAAATATGTAAAGATTGTGTGTTGCTTTTCTCTTTGGGTGCCAGGGAGCTCAGACCTGAGCTGGAAACTCAGTTACTTGGCTTTGTGAAGTTTGTGTATTTATTTTTACTTTCTTTCACGCCAACAAAAACAACTTTTTATTTTGAGATGGGTCTCAGACAGCTCAGGTTGTCCTTAAACTGTCAAATATGATCTTGAACTCATGCTCTCCCTGCTTCTTCTTCCCAGTTGCCGGGATTACAGAGTCACACTGCCAAGACCTACACAGCTTCCAACTTTTAGCACTGTAGTTTTTATTTTTATTTCTCTCATAGATATCCTTGCTTTAACTTGCCTCAAATCTATATGGAATGAGGCAGGATGAAAAAGAAAGAAGCATAATTGAATAAAATTTCTTTTTAATAACAATACAACTCATTTATAAATAAAAAAGATATTGAAAATTTGCCTCTAAAGTAATTTTATATAAGCACAATCTTATATACCAACTGACTTTCATTATAAAATTGAAAATAGGTCCCTCTAGGAGAAAGAACATTAGTCCCAAATCATCCTAAATATCACATTCCAAAATGCAATCCTTATAAAATTCTCATATTTTAAAGGAACTAAGCGTGCTATATAGGAAGATACTGAGAGAATATGCAAATAAGTCACAAGGTAAGAAAGTGCAAAATATTGTTTTTATGTCCTGGAACAGCCATTTAACTTACAGGAAAAGAATGTGAGTCTCCTGTTTAGATTTTTAAGATTTCTTCATGGTGTGTGTGTGCATGGAGGTCAGAGGTCAAATTGTGAGCGTCCATTGTCCTTCCACCACCATGTAGGTTCCCAGGATTAAACTCAGGTCATCAGGTTTGGCAGCAAGCGCCCTTACCTGCTGAGCCATGTCCTTGGCTCATGGTGTCCTGTTTAGACACACAATCTTTGAATCACCACAGCTCCATTTTCCCAGGAATCCTTGGCAGCAGGTTTCTCAGACCTCAGACAGGCTCATACCCTTTGACTTTACCACTTCCCTCTGAGGCTCTGTTTTATTAATCTGTCAATATTGGATGTTCAAATCAATTTCTTGTTTAAACTTAAATTGACTTACCGAGGAGGCAGTTTAAATTACATATGACAAGCATAAATTCATAGGTTTGCTCTTTTCCTAATGCATGCTATAAGCAATTCATAAATACTTAAAATCTGTGTGTGTGTGTGTGTGTGTGTGTGTGCTCCTCAGTCACTCTTCGCTTTGTTTTTGAGACAAGATTTCTCATTGATTAGGAGGCTGGCAGGTCAGTGAACCCGGGGGGTCCTCCTGTCTCTGCCTTTTGAATGTTGGGATTACAGGCAGTGTCCATGTCTGCCTGGGAAGTCTTCACACTTTCATGCTATGGGCTTTATTCACTAACCGTCTCTCTGGTCTAAACTTTTTTTTCCCTTCAAACATGGATTTTGGGTCTCGAACTCAGGTCCTCATGCTTGCACATTAAGCCCTCTACTGAGCCATTCCCCAAGTCTCTGTGCTCATTTTGCTCATTTTGTTTTGTTTGAAATGGGATCTCAGGTAGCCCAGACAGGCCTCCAACTCACTAGCTGTGAACTCCTGATGCTCCTGCCTCTCAAATTCTGAGCGGATGGGTGTGTGACTCTGTGCCTGGCTCGGCTTCACAATACACTTGTGGGTTGGAATTTCTCCACTGGTCACGCCTATAGGTTAGGCATAGCTTCTGTTCTTGCGACTAGCGCTGTCAAGCCGCAGGCAGAGGGCACCCTGGCTGCCTGCCACCCGAGCTCTGGGAGCTGAGGCAGGAGCTCTACTTGTCATGTCATAGTTCCACCATCAGAGGGCGGAGTGACTCCACAGTTACCTAATGCTCCCACACTGCTGCGACCGATGAAAAGACTCTCCCTCTCAAGGTCTCCCAGTGCTAGTCCCATCGCGCCTCACTGACAGTTGCTAATTTGGTCACACTCCCACCCCACAAAAGGACCAGGGTGCTGCACCCCAGGTCCTCTTCCATTTCCTGGAAGGACGCAACATAGCTTACCCAGGCCTTAATTCATCTCCATCCCATCCGCAAGACAGCCCTGTCAGGGTTGCAGATTTCAAAACCAACCTCCTGATAAGGTCTTCACACTTGGACCTGGTCCTCCTTTCTCTCAGACTCCACATCCTGCACAGTTTAAGGCAGGACCAAGAGTGCTCCCTGCTTCCCACAGTCATTCCTAAGACACTGTCTTCTCTTCTCACTCAAAGCCCAACCATGGGGCTGGAGAGATGGCTCAGTGGTTGGGAGTACTTGCTGCTCCCAGGGGACCCAAGTTTGGTTCTTAGTGTCTATGCCAGGCAGCTCACAACAGCCTGTAACTTCAGTTCCATAGGATCCAACAATCTTTTCTGGTCTCTGAGGTAACAACACTTGTGTGGCAAACAATTGCCAACACACACACACACACACATACACACACACACACACACACACACACACACACACACACACAAAACAGCAACAACCTGACCATGGGCTAGGGATGCAGTCTGGTTGAGAGGGCGCTTGCCTGTATACCTGGGGCCCCGGGCGTGGTCCCTATCGACAGGAGCCTGCAGTCTCTGCGCTCAGGAAGTGGAGGCAAGAGGACCAGGAGATCAAGGTCATCCTTGATTACATAGTCTGAAGCCAGACATGAAACTCACTCTCCAGCAAAATAAAACAGTAAAAACCAAACCAAACAACCCTTTCCCTAAGCCGTGCTGTTGGTTACACTGGGTGTTTGCTGTCTGCTGTTTCTGTATTCATGTCATTCACTTGGCACCTGACTGCCCCTCAATCTTGCCTTTGAGTTGGCCTCTTCGGGATGGGCTGCTTCATTCCTGGCTTCTTATCACCTGGTGGCCACACCTCCAATGACCTTTCCATACTGTGACTCAGTGGCCTGGCCATGGTCTGTAAAAGATATCTCAAATGGCTCCTTCACTTGTCTTACTTATCCTAGCTCTTTTTATCTGGCCCTGTCTTCACTGAATAACGCTTTCCTTGCTCTGGTTCATTTTGCTGTGGCTACTGATATTTGTAAGTTTTTTTGTGTATTCATGTACATATGTGTGTGGTGCGTTTGTGTGTACACACACATGTGGATCTTACCTCTGGCTGTCCTCTCTCTGAGACCTGGGACTTGCTGATTAGGCTTGGGTGGCTGGTCAACTAGCTCTGGGGAGCTTCCTGTCTCCTGGGATGTGACTCAGTTGGTAGAATGTTTGCTTACTTTGCATAAAGCCTTGGGTTCCATCCCCAGTGCTGCTGTCTTAGTTACTTTTCTATTGCTATGAAGAGACACCATGACCAAGGCAAGTTATGAAAGAAAGCATTTAACTGGGGGTTTGCTTACAGTTTCACAGGGTGAGTCTATGACCACGATAGCCGAAGGTATGGAAGCAGGCAGGTAGACATGGTGTTGGAGCCGCAGCTGAGAGCTTAGACCTCCTCCAAAAAGGCCACACCTCCTTGTCCTTCCCCAGACAGTTCCACAAACCAGGGACCAAACACTCAAATGTGTGCACCTGTGGGAGCTACTGTCATTCAGAGCATCACAACTGCCTAAACTGGAAGTGGTCATGCAGGCTTACAATCTTAGCGCTGGGGAGCTAGAGACAGGAGGATTAGAATTTCAGTGTCATCCTCAGCTACCCAGTGAGTTTGAGGCCAGCCTTTGAGATAGAAAGCCCTATGTTAAAAAAAAAAAAAGGCATGGGTACTCATCCATTGCCTGTGTGTGACGCTGCTGTGGGCTGGACAGGGTCTCTTGTGGGCCTTATCAGGAAGACATCTCTGTAACGAGGATTTGCCTTTGCTCTTTTCTCTTTGTTGTGATTAAATGCCTGACAAAAACAACTTGAGGAAGAAAGGTTTATCTTAGTTTGATTTCTGTTGCTGTAATAAAACACTCTTAGTCACTGTTCTATTGCTGTGAAGAGACACCGTGACCATGACCAAGGCAACACTTGGAAGAGAAGGCATTTAATTGGGGGCTGGCTTACAGTTTCAGAGGTTTAGTATGTTATAATCATTTCGGGGAGCATGGAAGCAGGCACTCAGGCATGGTGCTGGAGAAGTAGTTGAGAGCTACACTCTGATTTGCAGGCAGGGAGAGAGAGACAGAGAGACAGAGGAACAGAGAAACAGAGAGAAAGAGATTGGGCTTGGCATGGGCTTTTGAAACCTCAAAGCCTACCCCCAGTGACATGCTTCCTCCAACAAAGCCACACCTCCTAATCCTTCTAATCCTTCAAACATATGATAACTAAGCGTTCAAACATACGAACCTAAGGGGAGCACTCACACTCAAATAACCACAGGGTTTGTTTGGAATCACAGTTTGAGGGTACAGTGCATAGCTGGAAAAAAAATGGTGGCAGTGGCTTGAGGCAGCTGGCCACATTGCATCCACAGTCAAGAAGCAGAGAAGAATGCTCTCTCCTTCATACTTAGTCTGAGACCCAAGGCAATGAGATGGTGCTCCTATGACAGGCATTCCTACCTCATTGAATGCTATCTAGAAAGTCCCTCACAGAGGTTTGTCTCCCAGGAGATTCTCGATTCTGTCAAGCTGACCAGCAGTCAATCACCACAAACATGTTCTACTGAACACATCCTGTTACCCTTCCAAAGCCAATCTTTAGCATTCAGCTGACCTCTCTGATATGGGCACACCCATCAACAGCTGACTGCAGGCTGCCAATACGGTGCTGCCGAGCAGGAACACAGTTCTTGGGAGCCTGGAGTTCTGGCCACCACTGTTATGTGCTGAAGATGCCAGGAAAAGATGGCTGGCAGGGATCAGTGAGGGAAGGGTATGGCTTCTAGAAGCATAGTTCATGGTGGAGTGAGCCTCTCGATAAGCTAGCTCTGAGGAAACCATTTACGGAGAGGACTATCCTCCTCGAGAGAAATAAGGTTTGATTTCCTCTCCTGGGTAGGTTCAGCAGAGCCCGACGTTCTCGTTAGAATGGAGTTTAAGTAGCACAAACGTTGCTGCGTGGGTAAGTGCACACACTGGCGGGACAGGTGTCAGACCTTTTCACAGAATGTATCTGGAATATAGCACAATCACCGTCTTTTTTTTTTTTTTTTTTTTAATAACAATGAAATACAGATGGTTCTCTCTATAGAAGGTCCTATTTCAAGAAGAGGGCATAAACCTGATCTCCAGGCAGGGAGATCTCTCTATTGCTGCTGTTGTTGTTGGGCTATTTGCAGATTCTGATGGCAAACTGGGGAAAAGATAGAAAAAAAGAAAACTTCAAAATGAGGAAGTGTGGCCATAAGTTTCAGCGTCTGCTTTGATAGTCTGCAGGGCAGAGGCTTTCGGAGGCCCTCTGTGGCAGGTTCCAAGGTTGTTTCCTGTTTTCTTTTGGCTTTCGGAGGCCCTCTGTGGCAGGTTCCTAACTTGTTTCCTGTTTTCTTCTTCTTCTGATGTTCATCCTCTTTGCCTTTCAGGATAGGGATTGAACATTTTAGTCAGGGTCCTCTCTCTTGATTAGTTTCTTTAGATGTACAGATTTTAGTAGGTTTATCCTATATTATATGTCTATATGAGTGAGTATATACCGTGTTTGTCTTTCTGCTTCTGGGACAGCTCACTCAGGATGATCCTTTCCAGTTCCCACCATTTACCTGCAAATTTCATGATTTCATTATTTTTCATTGCTGAGTAATACAACTGTTGGGCAGAGTGCATGGAATCTTATGAAAGAAGTGGGAAATAGTAAGATCTGGAGAGGACAGGAACTCCACAAGGAGAGCAACTGAACCAGAAAACTTGAACACAGGGGTCTTTCCAGAGACTCATACTCCAAGCAAGTGCCATGCATGGAGATAACCTAGAACCTCTGCACAGATGTGGCCCATGGCAGTTCAGTGTCCAAGTGGGTTACCTAGTAATGGGAAGAGGGACATAATCTGATTGGCCTGCTCTTTGATCATCTCCCTCTGAGTGGGGAGCAGCCTTACCAGGCCACAGAAGATGACAATGCAGCCACTCCTGATGAGACCTGATAGACTAAGATCAGAAAGAAGGAGAGGAGGACCTCCCCTATCAGTGGACTTGGGGAGGGGCATGTGTGAAGAAGGGGGAAGGAGGGTGGGATTAGGAGGGGAGGAGGGAAGGACTTATGGGGGGATACAAAGTGAATAAAGTGTAATTAATAAAAAAAAACAGAAAAAGAAAAAAATGACACACTCACAGGGCATTTTTGTATGCATGGCAAGCACATTAACCACCGAGCCATCTCTTTAGGCCCTGTTACTTTTCTTTTTTGGGGGTGGGGGGTGAGACCGGGTTTCTCTGTATAACCCTGGTCATCCTGGAACTAGCTATGTAGACCAGGCTAGCCCCAAACTCAAAGAGATACACCGGCCCCTACCCTCGTGCTGGGATTAAAGGTGTGCACCACCACTGCCTGGCTTTCAGTTTCTTTTCTTTAAACTGAAATTTAAAAAAAAAATGTTTCTTGTGGTTCATTTGCAAAGTGTTTTGTTTAATAATAATTACTTTTAGTCACTAATAATTATTTGTGCAAAAGATTCTTTCGTCCTTCCTTCCCTTCCTCCCTTCTCATTTTCCCTTCTTCCTTCCCTCTTCTCTTTCTTCCTTCTTTCTATTTTCATTTTCATTCTTTGTCTGCCTCTCTCTCTCCTCTCTCTCCTCTCCTCCTCTCCTTCCTTTCTTCCTATTTTCCCCTTCACTTCTTTCTTTCCTTCCACTGTCTTTCCTCTGTCTACTCCATTTTTTTTCTTTTGCTTTCTATAGGAAGGTTGAACTGTGTGGCCCAGGCTGGCCTTGAATTTGTGATCCTCCTGTCTCAGCTCTTTAAGTGCTAGGATTATAGGCCTGTGCTCTGAGGTTGGATACCCACTGTCTTGGGACAGCTGGTATCCCCTGCTATTATGTGGGGCACACAAGTGAGAATTGGCATGGTGGCCTGGAGTGGCAGTAAATTGGACTGCCACAGAGTCAGCTGCCCCTCCCTCTAGGCTCGGCCTTGAGAGACAAATGGGAGCAGAAGTAATTCATGTTCTTTTGGAGCAGATGTTTTACAAGCCTTTGTCTTGTTCTGCTATGACCAGCTGCCATCTTTGCTCCAAATAGGGAATGTTGTTCTTGGTCCTAGAAAGAGAGGGAGGAAAACTATAGCTGCCCTACAGTAGGTAGCAAAGGCGACAGGACACTTCCTCCCTCCATCCTTCTGTCCCTTCTTCTTTCCCTTCCTCCTGCCTTCCTTCTTTCCCTCCCTTTCTCCCTCTCGCCATCCTTGAATCTTTTCATTCTTCTCATGTCTTTGTCCCTTCCTCCTTTTTTCCCTCCTGAACTCCCCCAACCCTGGAATTTTTGCACATGCACATATGTGAGCAAACGTTCATGCCCTGTGCACACGTGCAGAGGCCAGAGGAGGTGTCTTACTCCATCACTCCCTTGATCTCTTACAGTTCTGGAGCTAGGTTGGCTGCCAGCAAGTCCCAGCAATCCTCCTGTCTTTGTTCTCCGTAGTGCTGCAGATACGGGCGTGCATACAGCCACATCCAGCTTTTCACGTGAGTGATAAGAATTTGAACTCAGGTCCTCATACTTGTACAGCAAGCACTCTTACCATTGGGCTATCTCTACATCCACTTTCTCTCCCCCCCCCCCCGTCCCTGTTCCCCCTCTTCCTTCTTTCCTTTCTTCCTTTCCCACTGGGAATGTTGATGCTATCTGTTACTGCAGGTAACCCCATTTTTCCTGACTGTTACATTAGGAAACCTGGAAGTGCCTTTACTTGTCTCCCTCAATCTTCCTGACATTGCCCCTAAGTGAGAAAGTGTCTTTGAACTTGGGTCTCAGATCCTAGAGCTGAACCTTCATTGTCTGAATTGGACCCCCACAAAATGCCCTGTTTCCTCAGATTCGGGGAGTTTGGATAGAAGACCAGTGACTTGTAACAGAGCAGATAATCAGAGAGAAACTGGGACGGAGGCAGAACATCCTGGCCACAGCATCTGAGACGCCACCGCAAACCCAACTGACCCTGGAGAGAGGAAAGAGGGAGAGGGGAGGGCTGGCTTGACCTCTGTCCACCGTGCTAGCATGGAGGAAAGCCCACACACAGTGTTAGCCAGGCCTGCCAGCGTCGCATCACTTCCTAGGGTCCCCCCATTTACCAGCGCCTTCCACAGGGATTTATCTCAAAGAAGAGAAACTTTTTAAGAACGTAGAGCCTTCAGACCAGGAGTGGCAGCACCTGCCTGTAATCTCGGGGTACCTTTAAGGTTGGGGCAGAAGGCTTGTGAGTTTGAATCCAGCCTATGTTACATAAGAGGACTCTATCTCAAAAAGCCAGGACTGGTAGAGTGTCTGCCTGGATTCCCTCCCCCCCCCCGCCCCCCTGTGAGGGGCCAGGGTGTGTCTCAGAGGCAGAGCAACCTGCTCGGCATACGCAAGGCCTTAGGTTCAATCCATGGCACTACAAAAAGGAAAAAAAAATGTAGCATTTTGGTTCATAGGGTCCTACTGGCTGGGCAGTGGGCTCCAAATCAGCCTTGACTTTGAGGATGGACCTATTCTTTTCACTGCTCTTTGGGGATGGCATGGGGGTGGGGTGGGTTCTAGGCAAGTGTTCTAACTCTGATTCACACCTCCAGCCCTCACTGGAGGAGTCTAGGCAGGCGCTGTCCCACTGAGCCACACCCCCATTCCAATGACTGAGTTTAAAAAGAGCCAGGAAGAAAAACAAATGCCGATACCAGGGAGATTTCTTCAATCGAAAAAAAAAATATATATATATTTTTCCTGAATACTGCTTTGGTGGGGAGGAGCTACGTATGAGATATGAGGAGAGCTCTTTGCACACTTGGAATGAACCAGGAGAGAGTTTTCTTTTTTTTCTGGTGCACTGTATCCATGGCCCAGGCAGATGGAATCGTTTATCTAAAACTTCCTGCCATTAGCATTGAATCAGTGGCATCTGATACCTCTGGAGACAGAGGCGGCTCGCGGCTCAAGAGCTCACCTTCAATGCTACCTAGCAACAAACCGGAACCGCAGTCTCCTAAGACTTCAAACACAGACCCGGTTGCTGCTGTAAACTGTGTTTACAGCGTTCTAGGGGCGGAGAGAAGCGCCTGGGAGCAGGAGGTTTTGGAAGAAACCAAGGAGTTATTCCATACATATTTTTTTAACCGAAAAAAAAAAAACAAAAAACCAACCCTGCATCAACAGATGAATCACAAGTTGGAGCTGACCCTCAGTGAGGCCTTGGGCTGGGATGAGAGCTGCGGGACAGGACGCAAAGGCAGCTGGCCAGGGACAGAGGCAGCTAGGCGGGCAATCTTCCAGTCCTCCCTCCAGTCGTCCCCCCCCCCCCTCCCCCCCCCCCCCCCCCTAGTCCCCACACCCATTCCGTGACTTCTGCCCCAGCAGGGGGCTCTGCTTATTCTCCCCTCAAACTCCCTCGTTTCCCACTCATTTTCCTGACATTGCTTTCCTTAAATTTCTTTCTTTTCTTTCTTCTTCCCCCTTTTTCTTTGTTCCTTCCCTTCTGTTCTCCCTCCCACTTTCCTCCCCCCTTTTTTCTTTCTTCCCCCTCCTTCCTTCCTCTGTTATTCCCTCCCTCCCTTTCTTTCTTTCTTTCTTTCTTTCTTTCTTTCTTTCTTTCTTTCTTTCTTTTCTTTCTTTCTCACCTCCTTTCCTCCGATTATTCCTCCTTCCCTTCCTTTTCTCTCTCCTGTTTTTCCCTTCCTTCTTCCTTCCCTCCACTTCTCTTTTCCCCACTTTCCCTCTTTTCCTTTCCCCTTCTTCTCTCCTCCTACCCTTTCTTCTGTTACCCTCCTTTCTCTCCCCACCCACACGATCCCCTCCCAGAGGCCCAGGCTGGCCTCTTGCTTTAGCCTCCCATGGGCTGGGATTGCAGGCTGGAACCACCCACCATACACAGTGACCTCTAATTTCGTTCTTTCTGGGAACTTTCTGAGGGTAGCTTGCTGTTTTCTCCTTACCTTTTAAAGAAACATATTCTTGCTAGGTGTGCTGGTGCAGAAATGTAGTCAGAGCTCTTGGGATGCAGAAGCAGGAGGACCAGGAGTTCAAGGCTGTCTGGTTGTCCTCATGCTACTAAGCAGTTTGAGGCCAGCCTGGGCTACATGAGATCC
Source organism: Psammomys obesus (assembly GCF_907164565.1). Taxonomy (NCBI): domain Eukaryota; kingdom Metazoa; phylum Chordata; class Mammalia; order Rodentia; family Muridae; genus Psammomys; species Psammomys obesus. The sequence goes on along the minus strand of NW_026596466.1, from coordinate 644,930 downwards.
TGTCTCACCTCCCCACCAAAGATTTCTCGAAGCACCCACTTCATTTTCTAGTTCTTGGGGAGTGTTGGCCACTGCAACACGACGCTCATGTTTATCAAACATGCCAAGCACGCCTTTAATCTCAGCACTCAGGAGGCAGAGGCAGGAGGATCTCTGAGTCTGAGGCCAGCCTGGTCTACAGAGTTTGTTCCAGGACAGAGAAATCCTGTTAAAAAAAAAAAAAAGAAAAAAAAAAAAAAAGAAGCCAGAAAAATTTAGTAGAGAATCTCCCATGCCAATGCCTGCTTCGGGGCTTTGTGGGGGAGAGGGGGGGGGTGGTGAGCTAGCATTACAGGCTGAGGTAGTAGGAGCCAGAGAGCCTGGTGGGAGGGAACCACTGGGAGATACCAAAGCCTTCCTTCCAGCAGCTTGAGGCAGCCTCAGCTGAGAGGCAGGGAGGTTCACTGAGGGCTTACAGACAAACCCAGAGCAGCCGAGTACTTGGAACCCATTCTAGAACCTTCTGCTGTACAGCTTTGATTCTTCCCAGATCTCTTCGGTCCCCCTCCCCCAGTTCTTGGGGGGAAGTTGTAGGCTAGCTCAGTGGGTAAGAGCCAGACAAAGAGGGCACTTCTTGGTTTTTTTCCCCTCACACATTTCTGGGGTGTTCATTTGTTCAGTGGACTCATTCACTGTCACACTTTTGTTTGTCAAGCAAGGTTGTTTTTTTTTTGTTGTTGTTGTTTTGTTTTTGTTTTTGTTTTTGTGACAGGGTTCCTCTGTATAGCCTTGGCTGTCTGGACTCCCTTTGTAGATCACGCTGGCCTCGAACTCACAGTGATCCACCTGCCTCTGCCTTCCTGAGTGCTGGCACCACAGGCGAGAGTCACCTTGCCCAGCTGTCAAACCACATGGACCGTGATGGTGGACTGGCTGGACCCCTGGATCTGCTTTACCACTTACAGGATCTGTGACTTCGAGCAAACTGCCCTGTGCGTCAGTTTCCTGTCTGACACAAGGGCAGTCATAGAAGTATGCAGGAAAATTACAGTGCATAGCTTCAAGCAGAGCGAGGGGCACATGGTGAGCATGACACAGGGAACAGGCCTGTCAGCTGTTGGGAGGGAGGCTGGGCAGATAGATCACAGATGAAAAGCTTGTCCGGCTTGCAATAGTGAATTCAAGGGCAGTCTGTGCAACTCGGCCAGAGATTCTGCCTACAAAGAACCAAAACAAGGCCAAAATCTGTCTCACTTTGGAGAAAATATACCTCTATTAACACTATGAGACAGAGATGGAACGTTAAAAGGAAAACAGAAGTGATGGGGCAGGAGAGTCAGCCCAGCAGTTAAGAGCACTTGTTCTTGAAGAGGACCCAGGTTTGATTCCTAGTGTCTCATGACCACTTGTAACTGTAGTTCATACATGCAGGCGACACACTGAAATTTTTTTTTTGAAGGTGGAGAAGTGATTGAGGGAGACACTGGATACTGTCCTCTGGCTCACACACATGCATATAACGTGCCCCTCCATGACGACACACACACACACACACACACACACACACACACACACACACACACAGTGATGACCCAATAGTTTTGCAAGATGCCACCATTTCGGAGCAAACAGGGAACAGGAGCCACGGGCTCTGAGAGTCCCTCCTTGTAACAGTGAATTTACATCATCTCAAAATGAAAAGTTTAATTAAAAGAATTGGTGACCCAGAAAAATCAAGTTATGAATGGGGTGGTAGGCAGCTTGGGGCAGGTGCTCCTCATCGTTATTCATCAGCTTCTAACCCCATGGGGAGATTAGGGGCAGCTCCAGCAGGTAGGGCAGGCTCCTGAGGGGGCCAAGGGTGGTATCTGAAAGGCCAAAGGGCAGCAGCTGTAGCATTTGAGTGGTCTCTGGTTGGGGGCCAATGAAGTAGAAAGTGGCTCATCTCTCCAAGGCCCTGAGAAGTTCTGGAAAGTTCTCTGAGGAAAATGGCTTTAGCAAATCATCTCCTTTAGCATTTCAGGTCACCTCAGCAGTTTGAGGGAGGGAGGGCAGATTAGAAACAAGGATCATGCTAGCCCCTAAACCCGTAAGGGAGAATGGGATGAGTCCTGTAGGCTTCTACTTTCATTAACCCCAGTCAGGCTCTGAGTGGGTATAGTGGGAGTAGGGGTTGGGGGAGCATCTCATCATGATATGTGCAGATTTATTCATGGAACTCCCCACACATCTGGATGAGAATATATGCCTCGTCCCCTGGAGGAAATAGTTAAATGAATCGCTAAAGCACAAAATGTTCCTGTAAAATTGCTTCCATATTTTATTAGACGCAGATGAGCATAAATTATTGTGAAGCCAACTGAGGGGTTTTGCAAATTGGGTTCTGGCCTTTTCCCATAAACAACCCCTCCTCACCCAGCAAGACTTTAATGGGTGTTGGTTTCAGATGGGACCGCTGAACAGCGCATCCATCGGCCCATCCGTTCATCCAGCCATCAAACATTTATTGTGAGTACCAGTGTTTGTCAGGGAGTGCAGACTAAATTAGGCCTGGAGATAACATTCTTGACCTACCTTCAAATGGTCCTGCTGATCTGGGTGTGGCGGTCCATAGCTGTAATCCCAACACTTCGGAAGCTGAGGCCTTAGGATGCCGAGCTGGAGTTCACCCTGGGCTCCATCGTGAGAGCCTGACTGAGAGACATCAAGCAGGAAATGCTGTCACTGAGTACGAATGTCCTTCTGAGGTGCCCCAATTTTTGATTTGTTGTTCTGAAGACATTTTTCCTGGGGAGGAGGTTTCCTTTGTGTATCTCAAGAGTGCCACTGTCTTAGTCATGCTGGTGAGAGAGAAGGGACATTTTCACATTGCCCCCTTTGAGGTTGGAAAGGCTAATTAATGTTAAATCCTCTTTTCTACAATCTCTTCATTGGTGTCAAGGTGTGAAGTTTCTTGGGGGGCTGGGAATGGACACAGTTGTGCGCTGCTGGCTTTCCAGCTGAATGGATCTTATTACTTTCTCACACTCTGTGTGGTTCTGCCAAATTGATCCCAGTTGGGCATTGGAGGTGCTGGCTCCCATTCAGAAGCCCCGTGTTGTGTGAGGCTTTTGGTGAGACATCACACACACACACACACACACACACACACCACATACCAACCGTCCTGGGCCCACCGAATCTATACATCTCAGACAGAGATCCCACAACAGATCAAAGTAACAGTTCTACCAAAAATCCAACTTGGTGAACACATGAGGCTTTCTTTTTCAGATTTCTTTATTTCTATTATGTGTATGTCTACACGTGTACATATGTGTGTGTGTGTGTGTGTGTGTGTGTGTGTGTGTGTGTGAACCTGTATGTGCATGTGCATTACAGGTGCTTGTTGATGCCAGAAGAGGGTACTGGACAGATCTGGATCTGGCATTACAGGTGGTTGTGAGCCAGCCTACATGGGCAGGAGGGACCACCCCTTGTTCTGTGCAGTCAGGCTCAGCACTGCTAACAATCTCTCCAGCATCTTCTTAGGGTTACTTACAGGAGTATCGGTGAGGGGCAGCTAACAGGAGAGGATGACTTAGAGGCAGCGGCATCAGAAAAGCTCACCCCAATGCAGCTGACAACTCACAGAAACTACATCTCTGCCTGTCTTGCAGGCCTGTGGACAGGCCAGGGAGTCTTCTCTTGACACCTGGAGTGGCCACAGTTCCCAGCAGTTATTTCTGTTTCCCCAGCCTTGGGGTTTTGCAAGGTCCAGCTTTCCCAAGAGCCTCACCCTTCTCTTTTCAATTTAGAGGAAACTGCTATGCAACATCCCAGCATGGGATGGGGCCCTGAGGATTGCAGAATTCTGACCTGTTTCTCCTCAGCTCTCGGGAAGTCTGACCCTAACAACAAAGCTTGGAGGATCAATGGGTGGAGGAAACTTTTGTTGCCAAGGCTGAGAGGTGAGGGAGGGATGTGCCTGCTTTGGCTGGAATTGGTGACGGGGATAACAGAAGCCAGCTCCTTGGGAGGGGTGAGTCCTTATCCTATCCTGAGAGGGCTTCCAAGGCTTGCAGAAGGAACACTGAGTCCTGGGTACAATCAAATCTGACTCAAGGAAAAGAAGAGGATGGGGGGTTCATTCTGAAGCATGGTGGCCCCTTGCCTGTGTTTTACCGCATGAGATTCTCATTGCAATAAAGGGAATAGGAGCTCCTCTTCATATGCCCTCTTGAATTCAAGGGTCAAAGAAGTGTGTCAAAGTACAGCAGTGCACCTGGGCATTTTTTTTTTTTTTTGTCATTTATTTATTTAAAGATAAAAGTTTCATGTAAGCCCCTTGGCCTTGAACTGGCTATATAGCCAAGAATGACCTTGTAACTCTGGCTCCTCTGGCTCTACTTCCCAAGTGTCAGGATCACAGGTGTGCATTTCTGTGACTGGCTGCTGTTGTAGAGACTTTAAACTTGCTACTCTTTATGTTGGTCTCTTTCAAAAAGAAAGAAAGCGAAAGAAAAAAGAAGAAAAAGTGTGGGTGCTGGGGATTGAATTTCTGGCTTCATACAGGATAGTCAGGTACTCTCTCACTGAGCCACACCCAGTCCCCCCCCCCCAAGGATTCTAGTCAAGTGTTCTATCACTGAGCCACACCCAGCCCCTCCCTGGAGGATTCTAGTTAGGTGTTCTATCACTGAGCCACACCCCAGCCCCTCACTGAGGGATTCTAGGCTGGTGCTCTATCACTGAGCCACACCCCAGCCCCTCACTGGGGATTCTAGGCAGGGGCTCTATCCCTGAGCCACATACCTAGCTCCCTGCCTGGGGGATTTTAAGCCAGGGTTCTACTGCTGAGCTGTGTCGTCAGTCCATGCTGTAAAATAAACATAGTAAAGTCTCTGTGAAGGGGCAGTAGTTAGGAGAGGAACCCTGGGTTGCATTATCTTTTGGGTTAAATTGTGAAGGAGAATGATCTGGAATGTCTGGAAGGATTTCCCCTTATGTGAGAGGTGCTGTTTGTGATCAGATCAGGCAGGCACAAAAAGTAGTCCTCCTTCCAAATGATGAGTGCCTGGAATGGTTAAAGATTCAGGGAGTGCATTTGGTAGAAACTGAAATTCTACTAATTGCTCTTTAGATCCAGAAGGCTCAGGAAATGGGGACGGGGTCAAGGGGTGCCTGGTTTTCATTTACTGAGCACTCATCTGAAACCCTTCTGGTTTAAAGGTCTGTGCTATTGTATGGTATTTATTGTAGAAAAAGCTTCCAGATGCATATTGAAAATGTCCATGTTGGTAAATGGGGTGGAATAAATGCGCTGACATCTTCATTTGAATAATTGAAGACCGTTTCTGGGGCAGTGGTTCATTTTAATTTGTGTGTGTGTGTCTCTATGTGTGAGTGTGTGGATATGTGTGCATGAACATGGAAACCAGACATGCTACTGTTTTTGTTTTTTTTTTTTTTTCCTGAGACAGAGTTTTTTTCTGGCTCACCAAGCAGGCTAGCCTGGCTGAAATTCTCCTGTCTCTGCCACCTAGCACTGGAATTATAAGTGCACTCCATCATATCCAGCTTTGTTTGTTTGCTTGGTTTTGAGACAGGGTTTCTCTGTGTAGCCCTGGTTGTCCTAGAACTTGCCCTGTAGACCAGGCTGGCCTCGAACTCAGAGTTCCACCTGCCTCTGCCTCCTGAGTGCTGGCATTAAAGGTGTGCGCCACCACCCAGCCTCATGATCAGCTTTTTACGTAGCATCTTTAGTACCAGCAGGAGAGAGGAATGTGTGCCCTGTGGATCCTCCAAGAGGACCGTGAAGCTCACGGTGAGATACCCCGTCTTTGCATGTTGCATCACTGAGCAGGTACAAACTGCTGTAATCATCCAGAAGGCTGGGTGTTGGAGGAGACAAGAGCAGATTTCTTCTAAAATTCAGGCTAGAAGCTGGGTATAGTCATGCAGTCTTGTAATCTCAGCACTCGGAAGACTGAGGCAGGAGGATGAGGGGTTCAGAGCTGGCCCGGATTATATAGCAAAACCCTTGTCTTTTTAACAAAACGCAAATAACAAGAGCAACCTACAATAACAACCCTAAACAAAGTGAAATAAAACCTCCAGATTGGGGGAATAAACTCTTCTTTTCATTCATTTAAAAAATGTATTTGTGGAGGCTGGAGAAATCGCTGGAAGAGAACTTCTAAACTTTTGCAATATGTGTGGGTATGTGTACATGTGTGTACGCATGTGTATATGGAAGCCAGAGGTGACATCAGCTATTCCTCTATCACTCTCCACCTTGATTTTTGAGACAGGGTTTCTTCCTGTTGGAGCTTACTGATCTGGCAAGACTGGTTGGCTGGTAGCAAGCAGACCCAGCTTTTTTTTTTTTTTTTTTCAAGACAGGGTTTCTCTGGGTAGCCTTGGCTGTCCTGGACTTGCTTTGTAGACCAAGCTGGCCTGGAACTCACAGCAATCTGCCTGCCTCTGCCTCCCGTGTGATGGAATTAAAGGTGTGCACCTCCACACCTGGCTCTCATACCCAGCTTTTAATGTGGGTTCTAAGGACTGAATTCAGGTCCTCACTGCTCACGTGGCAAACTCTTTGCCACCTGAGCTACCTACCTCCTCAGCCCCAATCTTCTAAATTCTTAAAAATTCCCTAGCGATGGACACGTGTTATTCAAAATGGGGTCATCAAAACAAGTTAGTACTTGAATTTATGTTAAAGACACAACTCAGGTGAGTGCTGGCTGCGTCCTGTAGACCAGACCAGAGCGGGTGGGAGCCTGAGTTCAATCACGTGCATACTGAGGCCATAACAGCGTCTATGAGGAGGCCTTAGCGGCAGCTAGGGACATGTACTAGTTCTGGAGAGCTTCTTGGTGGGTGAACACTTAGGCCTGCCAGATTCCATGGGTAAGACACGGAAATTCTGTATGCCACATTTTCCCAGGCCCTGCCTAGTGTGTATTTTTGCTAGTCTGGTACTGTTCATGTCCTTCATATTAAAACCAACGGTCAGGGGCCCCGTGGAGAAGCCTCGGTCAGTCAGCACAACGGTTGCCGTGAAAGCCTGAGGACTGGACTTTGATCTCCCAGGACCCACATAAAAATTCTTTTAAAATTTTTTTTATTTATTACGATTTATTCACTTTGTATCACAGCTGCAGCCCCCTTCCTTATCCCCTCCCAATCTCGCCCTCCCTCCCTCATCTCCTCCCATGCCCTTTTCCCAGTCCACTGATAGGGGAGGTCCTTCTCCCCTTCCATCTGACCCTAGCCTATCAGTTCTCATCAGGACTGGCTGCATTGTCTTCCTTTATGGCCTGGCAAGTCTCCTCCCCTCTCAGGGGGTGGAGGGTGATCAAAGAGCCAGCCACCGAGTTCCTGTCAGAGACAGGCCCTGTTCCCCTTCAGGGAAAAAATTTTTGATGCTCCAAGCACTGAGAATGAAAGACGGTTGGGTGGTCAGCCCTAAATATGACATCTGTATTGATCCTTTCCCCCCAAGGCACAGGGGATATTCCAGAAGAGGATTTGGAAAGAACATGAGAGCCAGAGGTCAGTAAGGACGGCTGAAGAATGCCGTCTTCGGGACATGACTCGGCTGCTGTGCTCATGAACTCACAGAACCTTTTCGGCACCACAAGATCTACATAGGATCAAGCCAGCAACACAGGGCAGCTTTCCTGCAGGCTAATTAGAGTCAGTGAGTCACCAGGAGGAGAGGAGGGGGTGGGGGACGGCGTGGATGTGGGAGGAGGACATGTTAGGGGCTGTTTGGGGAGTGAGAGCAGAGGGCTGAAGGTGATTATGATGAAAATGCATTGCATGTATGTATGGAATTGGCGAAGAACAAGTAACAGATATTAAAAAATAAACAAAAACCAGGATGCTACGTTGTGAGTCTGTAATCCCAGAGCTGGGGAGGTGAAGACAGGGAACCTCTGGGGCTTATAGGCCTGGGCTCCGTGAGAAATGCTGTCTCAATAAATAAGGTGGAAAAGGATTGAGGAAGACACCCGATGTTGACTTCTTGTCTCCACATGTACAGACAAATATACATTTGCACCTGCACACACACACACACACACACACACACACACACACACACACACGAAAATATATACCTGGGTAGCGGTGGCACATACCTTTAATCCCAGCACTTGGGAGGCAGATCTCTGAGTTCGGGGATAGCCTGATCTACAGAGTGAGTTCCAGGACAGCTGGGGCTACACAGAGAAACCCTGTAGTGCCTGTATTCCCTTCTGAATTCTCACCGTTAGAAGCATTAGTTGGGAACAGAAAAGACTCATGTGAATTCATGTGACCCCAGATCAGCCAATAAGACATGCACTGTGGTCGGGGTGTGGGTGTGGGAATGGGGTGGTCTGATGGTAGTGAGGTGCTGGTGGGTGCAGGGACACTGTCCTCTCAGGGCCATCTGTACCATCCTCAAACACCAGTTCGTGAACTCTCCACTCCCCTTTCCCAGCCTTTCTCAGGTCACATGATTCTCGGGTCACTTCCTTGCTGGGGACTCAAAAGCTACCTGATGTTAGAGGTGGTGGAGAGTGGCCAGAAGCAGTGTGACCAGGACGCGGATGCAGAGTGGGGAGCAGAGGCTGCCCCACTGTGACAGAAAGTGGAAAACTCTGAACCAAGAGGAATATGTGAGAAGATAGGAAGCCCTCCTTCAGTGCCATCATCCAATAGACAAAGAGCATGTGAAAACAATGCCTTTGGAGTAGAAATAGGATAGAGGACTATAAAAGACAATATGTCGCATTGCTGGACACTTCGAGGGCTCATTTCTCGGCTTACTCTTGGGGTTACCTCATTTTTAATAAACCGTCTTTATTTTCTATTCCATTCTAACGTAAAGGATCACCTTTTCTTTTATCTCCAGGAGTTCCACTATGTCTTAAATGCTAATAAAAATTATTCCTGAGTTTTGTTTTGAATCTATTTCTAATTTTTTTTTTTTTAATTAATGAGACTAAGAAGCCCAAAAGGGAACTCCATTTTCCTCACAGCATTAGGAAAGGAGATCTGAAGCCAGGTGTCTAAAAACAAACAAACAAACAAACAAACAAACAAAACGGGGAGGGAGGGTTTGGGAGGTGGCTCAGTGGGCAAAACGCCTCCTGCATAAACACAAGGACCTGACTTGAGGTTCCCAACAGCCATGTAAAAAGCCACACGTAGCAGCCCGTGGCTGCATTCCCAGCACTGGGGTGGAGATCGGAGGGTCATGGAATCTGGCTGACCAGCCAGTCTAATCGGAACAGGGAACTGGGTTCAGGTACCCCCTAGCTGAAGAGGAGCCTTTGACAGTACATGGCTGCTGGGCAGGGGAGAGTCAGTTTTCTCTAAAGACCTGGGCCCTGGCAGTTCGGCCATGCTGCGGTAGATGACCCCACGGCCGTGTGTACGTGGGCAGCACTAATTGGACTCAGTGGGTTATAAAAACGGCCACAAAGGTCATGGAGTTGGAGAGGGCAGAGAGGAAGTGGATCCGGGAAGAGCTGAAGGGAAGAGTAGGGGGTGGCTGTGGTAAAAAATGCATTGTGTGCGTATATGAAATTCTCAAAGAATTAATAAAATATATTTAAAAAATAAGGAAGAGGGCAATAGAGCTTCCTCTATCCCTGATGTTGACCTCTGGCCTCCACATATGCTCTTGTGTATACACACACACACACACACACACACACACACACACACACACACACACCAAGATGGATAGCATTTGAGGAATGATAGCCAAAGCTGCTCTCTGGCTTTCCCATGAATGCGTGCTCTCGTACACACACATACACCTGCACACGCAGCAGCAGGGCTGAGGCTGGGCTTTGGCCTACCCAGGGAAGCAAAAGGTGTGTGTGTGTGTGTGTGTGTGTGTTTTCTTTTTCGTTCCAGGTTTAGAGCAGAGTCTTTCCCACCAAGTGGAAGGACTCTGGAGCTAATAGGGAGATGAGCTCAGAACCACAGATTTTCAACCAAGAGCTAAGTAGGGAAAATAGAAGAATGTGAAAGGACAAACTCCCAGGGAGTTCCCAAGGCTTGCCCTAGGCACAGCTAGCCCAGTAAGAGTTCAGCTCAGCTTCTGGAAGCTTCTTCTGCAGGCAGGCATAAATAATGAAACACTGTAGCTACTTATAGAATCACACTTTCACAGGGTGCTTGCGGATTCTCTTTGATCCAACCTTTGTACCTGTGGAGGGCCTGCCTCTGGCTTTCCCACCTGCAGAGAGGCTGAGCTGTCCAGAGGGCTGACTAAGGTGTGGCTAGGGGCAGCAGCTGGGGTCTCAGAGGTAGCCAGTTCTCCAGGCTTCTGCTTGGTCACTGGCAGAGATGGCCAGGCACCACTCATAGCCAGGTAGGGCTCCCACAGGAAAGCTATTTAGAAAGGTCTATGTATTGCTTTTTTTTTTTTTTTTTTTTTTGTCACGGTGACAAAAGATCTGATGGAGCCACTTAAGGGGAAAGATTTGTTTAGACTCACAGTTTCAGAGGGCTTCAGGCCACCATGGCTGGGAAGACAGGTATCATTCATGGTGGCAGGAGCACATCAGTTCCGCTGGGTTGGCCAACTAATTCAATCAATGAACCAGCCTCCTGCACCTATGTAAAAGCCATGTCATTTGTGACCCATATCCTGAAATATTTTTGACGGGACAGGATTTTATCCAACTCATGCTGGCCTTGAACTCATGATTCTCCTGCCTCCACCTCCTGAATGAGTGTTGGGATTACAGGATGCTCAGACAGTGCTGGAGACAGAACCCGGGGTTGTATATGTGCAAGGCAATGTTCTACCAGCTCAGCTACATGCCAAGCCCTGAGTTTTCCTCTCTTTGCAAGGGGCTGGACTGGAATTTCTACCATGTGCTCCTGCTCTCTACAACTGTCACTGCATCTTGGACTCCATTCTCGTCTCCGCTTGCCTTCTTGACCCACTGCTCCTAGGCTTTACTTGTTGTAAGTCTGCTCTTCCTGAGAAGATCCCCTGAGGACTCCACAGTACCGGATGTGCACTGAGACCAGCAAGTCACAGCTGGTGGGGACCGTATGGCAGTTCTGGAATCAACAGCACACACTTCTGCTGACACCTGGGTGCTATTGTTTCTTTTCTTTTTCTGTTATAAAATGGACCAAAATCAACTGGAGGAGGAAAGGGTTTATTTGGTTCATTTTTCTAGGTCTTGGTCTATCACTCAGGGGCGTCAAAAAGAGCTTGAGGGAGAAGCCATGGAAGGATGCTGCTTGCTGGCTAGTTCAGGCCCAAGCTTAGCTCGCTCTCTTATCCAGTCCAGAACCGTGTGCTGAGGGAATGATGCTGCCCTTGGTGTGCCCTCCTACATCAATTAAAGATGAAGACAGGCCCCCAAAGACAGCCTTCAGACCAAATTCTACCTAGGCTTTCCAGTTAGATGTCTCTAGGCTGTGTCAAGTTCACAATTAAGGCTAACTAGGTCACCAGGATTTGTGACTTTCCCAGAATCCTTTGGATAGTTCATGGTAGAGCCAAAGCAGAGACAGGACATGAAGCCATTTGGCTATTGTGGAGTGAACGTGGTCGGGATCTCCCTGCCAAGCCAGGGTGATGATTCTCAAAGAATCCTCAACTTGCTTGGTGACAGAGTGAGTTCTTCATGCTTAGTGGCCCTACTATTACCGAGATGGGCTTGTCTCCTCCCCAGAATGCCCAGGAAGGCCACTTCAGCGCCCAGTGCACTTTGTGATTTACTTCAAGGACAGAGCTGGAATGAAGCCTTCTCCCATGGTTCCCTCTATTCCCCACCCTCCCTGGGCACTTTGCACATTCAAAAGCTATTTTAAAAGGAGCAGCACATTTCATCCTCTTTAATGCACTTCCAGGCAGCCCAGATGTGCATCAGTGAATGAATGTTCCCCGAACCAAAGTGCTTCCCTGGGCCTCCTGATGGCCTCCTGATCCCCTCCCCCGGCGCCCACTCCCAGGCCAAGAGCAGCCTATGAATCATGCATTAGTTCTGTGATTGCTGCTCGTAGGGTGGTGGCTTCTGCAAAGGGGAGGAGAGTTTTGTGTACTGTGGGAGTTGAAAGGTCTGGATCTTGTAAGTGAGGGGGGGGTCAGAGGTCAGTGACTAGAGGTGAAGCCTGGGCAGGGTGGCTCAGGGGGTTAAAGCGTTAGCTGTGCAAGCTTGTCAATCTGAGTTCAGTCTCCAGGGCCCGTGTATGAGAGCTGGACGCACTCATGTGCATACACAATCGTAAGAGGGAATGCAGGGATAGCAAATTGCCCTGCATGGCGGGAACAACAGAGAGGGACTCTGCCTCAACCAGGTGGAAGGAGAGAAAAAACAACTTTCGGACTTCCAGAAGTGGTCCTCTGGGGCCTGGGGATGCCTCAGCAGTTGAGAGCACATACTGCCTTTGCAGAGGACACAGGTTGGGTTCCCAGCTAACTTCAGGTGGCTCACAACCATCTGAAACTCCAGATCCAGGAAGTCTGACATCTTATGATCATCCAAGATTCCCACACTCATAAACATGAACCTACACATATACACAAATTTACATATTAAAAAAAACCCTTGAGGGGGCTGGAGAGATGGCTCAGAGTTTTAGAGCACTGGCTGCTTTTCCTGAGGTTCTGAGTTCAAATCCCAGCAATCACATGGTGGCTCATAACCATGTATAATGAAGTCTGGTGCCTTCTTCTGGCCTGCAGGCACATATGCAGGCAGAATACTGTATAAATAATTAATAAATAAATCTTAAAAATAAATAAATCCTTGAAAATGAAGAAAAGTTATCCTCTGACCTCCATCTGTGCTACGAATTGCAAGTACCCTTTTTCATATCACACACACACACACACACACACACACACACACACACACACACACTACATAATCAAACATATTTAGAGGTGAAGTTTACAGCATCCAGAGAACTGGCACCAGTTCCCATAGCAACAAGCCCCTGGCTACTTGTCCTGTACTTGTCCATAGATACACCAGATTTTATACTAAATGGAAGATAGATATTGAGCCTGACTCACGCAGGAATGAGCCAGGAAGGGATCGAATGGACACAAAATAGAGCGCAAGATGAATGAGAAAACCCCACGTAGGACAACCCCAATCAGCCAAATTATCAGCGATGTCCGTGTGGCTGCATGGAAGCTTCGGAACAGATCAAAATCGTTGCACATAGCCCATTGAAATACGTAAAGGCAAAAATTAAGCAGTGCGGTTGTCTGTCTCTGAGATGTGTCAGTCAGACTGACAGATGACCGAAGAAAGACATTTGATATTTCTGTCATTTGCAAAAATACAGTATTTTGATCTTGAGGGGGAGGTACAGAAATTCACGATTCAACGTTTAATGTGATTTTTAAAGTTTTGAGGGTTCTTCTTCTTCTTTTTTTTCTTTTCTTTTTCATGTTAAAAATGTCCCTGGGAAGACGTGTTATTAAAAGATGAAAGTCCCTCTCTTTGTTGAAAAGAAGGGAAGACGTGACAATATCAACCAGGCAGGTGTCCTTAGCTGTAGTGAAGGGCCTTCACATCTCACAGATGCACGTTATCACCCCCACCTGTCCTCGCACACAATACTGGCTGCAAATTCTCTGCGTAGCTAAGGATTTGAGTGCTAGGATTCAGAGCACGTGTCTCCACATCTAGTTTTATGGGGTGCTGGGGACTGAACCTGGAGCCTCGTGCATGTTAGGTAAACATTCTAATAACTGAGCTATATTCCCAGTATCTTCTTTCTTTGTAAAAATCTATCTATCTATCTATCTATCTATCTATCTATCTATCTATCTATCTATCT
>NW_026596466.1:627116-631132 GCF_907164565.1 Psammomys obesus | reverse complement strand
TCTATCTATCTATCTATCTATCTATCTATCTATCTATCTATCTATCTCTTTTTCTCTCTTTCTATCTGTCTATTGTGCGTGTGTGCATGCGTGTGCTTGAGTGTGCTCATGCCCATGAATTTATGGGCCACAGTATGTGGAAATCAGAGGACAGCTTGGGTTGTCAGTTCTTTTCTTCCATCCTGTGAGTATTGGGACTTGAACTCAGGTCATTAGGCTTGGTTGCAAGAACCCTTACCCATGGTGGTGGTTTGAAAGAGAGTGGCTCTCAAAACTCATATATTTGAATACTTGGTTCCCAGTGTGGATCAAGATGTTAGCTCTTAGTTGAACCTTCACTCTGCCATCATGGACTCGAACCCCCTGAAACCATAAGTGAAATTAAACCGGTTCTTTTATAAGTTACCTTGGTCATGGTATTTCATCTCAGCAATAGGAAAGTAACTAAGACTCCCATTGAGCTGTATCACTGCTTTCCAACACCAGTATTTTTTGTTTTCAAATGTGGAAGGGTCACTATGATTTGAATTTGAATTGTTCCTTCAGGCTCATGTGTTTGGAATTTGGTCTTCAGCCGGAGGTGCTGGTTTTGGAGGCTGTAAAACCAGTCGGATATTTGATTTAGCTGACAGATGTGGGGCAGGCTTTGAGGATTGGGGGCTGTCTCTTCTCATTTCATTGTCTCTGCTTCCTGGTCTGTTGAGACACGAGCCAAGGTTGCAAAAACTTCTTGGAACTGCAGTTGGTGCCGCCCTGACCATGCTTAGTGTTGTGGCTTGAATATGAATTACCCTTCACAGGCTAATGTGTTTGGATTCTTGGTTTCCAACTGGTGGGGCTGTTTGGGAAGGTCTTGGGAGTATCAGGAGGGAGAAATAAATGTGTCAGTAGGTGCAGGCTTTGAGGTTTTACGGGCTGGCTCCACTTCCTGTTCCTTCTCTGATTCCTGAGTGTGGAGGCAATGTGATCAACCAGCTTCCTGTTTCTGCTGTTACCCCTTTCCCGCCTGCTACCGTATCTTCTCCAGTGTGTTGGATTCTATCCCTCTGGAATTGTAAGCCAAAATAAATCCTTTCTTTCTTAAGTTTTTTTTTTTTTTCAAATAGTTAATTTGATTTTCTTTGTTTGTTTTGAGACAAGATCTCTCTACATAGCCCTGGATTGTCCTGCAACTCACTTTGTAGTTGAGACTGGCCTCAGACTCACAAAGATTTAGCTGCCTCTGCCTCCTTTAGCTAGGACTAAAGGCGTGTGCTACCATACCTGGCTTAATTTTTGTAAAAAAAAAAAAAAAAAGGTGTCTCTCTGTGTGTGTCTATGTTGGTGGGTATATGCAGTGTCCTCAGAGACCAGAGATGAAGAATCTTCCTGAAGCTAGGATTACAGGTGGCTGTGTGACACCGGATGTGGGTGCTAGGAACTGAACTCAGGGCCTCTAGAAGAGCAGCAAGTGCTTTAACCACTGAGCCATCTCTATGGCTCCCTCTTAAGTTGTTTTGTCGGACTTTTTTTTTTTTGTCACAGCAACAGAAAAAGAAAATAATAGGCCCTCAAACTGTGAGCCAGAGTAGATTCAGCTTCCCTTAAGTTGTTCTGTTAGGCATTCCCTCACAGTTTTGGAAAAGCAGCAAAGGTAACCTACATAGTGAGAGTCCTGGCTGTCTCTCCAACCATCATGTCAACCTGTTCCAGGGCTGTATCCCTCAAACACAAGGCTTCTGTATTGCTTTATTTTGTAAGATTTGCTTTATTTTTAACTACTGTCTCCACGTGGGTATGTGCACACGAGTGCAGGAGCCCATGGTGGTCAGAAAAGGCACTAGAGCTCCTCGATCTGGAGATACAGGTGGTTTTTTAGCTGTTCAACATGGGGTCTAAACTCTGCTCCTCTGCAAGAACAGCAGGCCAGGGACACAAAACCAGGAGGATCCCTGTGGCTTCAAGTCAGCAAGCCTAGCCAGGGCGCTTAGCTCCAGGTCAACGAGAGACCCTGCCTTTAAAACCATGGTGGCTGACTCCTAGGAAGTAACAACCAAGATTGTCCCCTGGTGTCCACACGGGTGTGCATGTGTACCTGCTCATATTCGCACACCTACACACACACACACACACACACACACACACACACACAGTCGTTTTTTTTTTGAAGAGAAGAAAGCAGAGTTAGTTTTCAAGACAGTCTGTCTGACAGAGTGGCCAGCTGATGGCCACTTGAGGATCCTGAGAGCCTGCCTGAGGGAGAGAGCACCAGTCTGTTACCTCCCATACCCAGTAGCTCTGTCTCTCAGAGTAACTTATTAAATTGGCACCGTGGCTTCTGTTCATCAGCTTCTTTGAACTTGGTTCATGCCAGGTCACCTCTCAGAGAGATGGAACCATTTTGCTGTGCCCAGAAAATCAACATCTGGTAAAGAGCCACTGCTCAGTAAATAGCACCTGAATGAAGGGAAAATTAGATTTCTAAGCCTATTGGGGGAGGGTCAGACCCAGGCAGACATGAAATCCCAAGTGCCAGGTAGAGGAGTGGCTGTCCTGCTCTGGGCAGACAGCATGGAGTCTGAGAATTGCAGAGAATTGCAGGAGCACAGCTGGGTGTCCTCACACATCCCTGTGAATGCTGTGGAGCATGGTTGGTGAGGCTGTCTGAACATGCCAATATCCCTCTCTCCCTCTGTCCCTCCCCCTCTTCTTCCCTCCCTCATCCTTGAACTCCATGTCTTACTCAGACGGCTATAGTAACTCGGATGTTTTTTTTTCCTTGTGGTGTGTGTATGTATGTATGTGTGTATACATGTGTGCCACAGCATGTGAATAAAGGACACCTTTCGGGAGTCCAGTGCTGTCCACCTTATAAAGCAGGGCCTTTCTTGTTCCTGCTGCCGAGTTCTATGCTCAGGGTGAGGTGGGCTGTGAGCTTCCAGGCCATTCTCCCACTCCTCCTCCCATTTCATTTTAGGAGCCCTGGGATTACAGATGTACACCACCACATCTGGCTGCAAACCAGGGAAAACACATATTCGTCTTCCTATTACCAGCTCGGTGTGACGGTCTCCAGTTGTATCCATTTTCCCACAAGTGACATAATGTAAGTTTTCTTCATAGCTGAAAACATTCCTTTGGGTATACACCATATTCTCTTTATTCCTCTGTTGATGGACAATTGGGTTGGTTATATGACAAAGCTACTGTGAATAGTGCCATGATAAACACTGATGCACAGCTACCTCTGTGATGGATTGTCTTTGGGAAATTATCCAGGAACAGCAGAGTGGGGTTTGGGTTTTCCCCGTTTTCAAAACCTAGGCCCATCTCTTTCCTTTTCATCCCCCTCTCAAGCAAATTTATCAATCTCCCCCTCTCCTTCACTCTCCCTCCTTCTCCCCCTCTTTCTCTCTTTCTTTCCCTTCCTCTCCCTCCTTCTCCCTCTCCCTTTCCCTCCCTTCCTCTCCCTTCTTCTCCCCTCTCTCCTTTTCCCTTTCCCTCTCTCCCTCTCCCTCCCTTTCCATCTTTTTCTCCCTTTCCCTCCCTCCTTCCTTCTCTCCCTCCCCCCTCCCCCCCGGTGTCTGCGCACATACGTGTGTGGGTGTTCATACCCATGCATGTTCACACAAGCCAGAGAGGGACATCCGACATCTTGCTTATGCTTCACTTTATCCCCTTGGGAAAAGGTCTCTCCCTAACCCTGCAGTTAGGCTTACAGCCAGCAAGCCACGCCAGTCCTCCTGTCTCCACCCTCCACAGCACTGGGATGACAGGTGTGTGTATGACCATATGTGACTTCGTATGTGGGGGCTGACATCTGAGTTTGGGCGCGCATGCTTGTGCAGCAAGCACTCTTTCCCATCCAGCCGCCTCCCAAGTAATAACAAAACCCCAACTCCTCTACAACAGTATTATAAACCATTCCTCCAGCACCATAAATTGACAACTAAAGCAAAAAGTGCAGGATTGCCTTGGAAAGATTCTGAGATCTTGCTGTAATGGCTCCCTTCTCCAAACAAAGATTAAAAAAAAAA
>NW_026596466.1:611254-627106 GCF_907164565.1 Psammomys obesus | reverse complement strand
TTTTTTTTTTCCTCCAAAGTGAGATTTACTGTGTACCTCTGACTCTCCCAGTGCTTACTATGTAACCCATTGAATTCGCAATGATCCTCCTGTCTCAGCCTCCCAGGTATGTATGTGTGTCTTTAGTGATCATTAGAGCAAACAGTTCGGATGAAAGCTGGGGTCATAGGCAGGGGTGCCTCAGAGCATGGTCTAGGCACATCCCACAGGAGGAGGCTGAGCCTCCTGGCAGTGGGGGCCTCAGAAGGAATGGAGGCTTGCACAGGGTCTGAGGACCCCTCCACCTGAGCTGACGGGGAAACTCAAGGCCTTGGCTCTCCCATCATCATATCCACACGTGGCCTTGAGAGTCAGTGGGTGGGTAGCAGGGGTAACCTTCAAACCAGAAGAGGCATCTGGAGCCTTCTGAGAGGGGAGAGGCTTGCAGGGACGGTGCCTCCGAATTTTCTCCACTGCAGGAAGAACAGGCCGCTTTACTTAACGCTCATTTGTCTTCACTGCGCGCTAAATGATGGGTGGGTGATACACGGAGCTCTTGATTGCTTCTGAAGGGCCCTTCTCTGAGAACTCTAATAAAGTCCTAAACGGATCATGCCTGTTTGGGGAAAGATAATTCCAAAATGGGACCTGGAGTTTGTCAGAAGAAATTCCAGCGGGGTGAGCATTTAAAAAGGGGTTGAAGTCAGCGCTTGAAGACAATGAATTGGACGGCTGAATGTGCTACCTGTAATAATGACGAATAGTGAGTGACGAGGGAACTGCTGTAACTCACTGAGTGCGGAAAGGAGACTGGAGAATTTACAGCCTTGTAAGTACCCGAGGAAAGCATCTCACGGCTCTGGCTTTTGAAGAAGAACCTTCTCAGAAAGGATGCTTTTTTCTGGAGACTTGGCTTGCCTAAAAGAGAATCCAGGTTTCTGCAAGACAAAATGGCTTTCAACAGACAGGCCACATTCTTTTCCATCTCTCTCCCTGCAAGTTCACGTGTGTGTGTGTGTGTGTGTGTGTGTGTGTGTGTGTGTGTCTGTCTGTCTCCATGGGCACGTGGATACATATGCGGAAGCCAGAGAGAGACACTGAAAGTCTCTTTCTGCAGCTCTCTGACACACTTCCTTGGGACAGGGCCTCTCACTGTTGAAGCTCACTGGGTAGACGGGTCTGCCAGTGATTCCTGGGATACACTTGACTCAGCTCTCAATATTGGGGTTACAAGAGTTGGGGCCATGCCTGGCTTTTATGTAGGTGCTGGGGATTTGAACTCATGTGTGCATGTTTATACAGCAAGCTCTATCAACCACTGAGTCATCTTCCTAGCCCCACCCCTGCACGGTCTTGACAGTCAGAATGAGTGTAACTGCAGGGACAATGTGTTGTCACACCCTCTTGTAGTCTCTTCTCGAGCAGGAGGAGAACCCGTGGCACGTGAGTGAGATGCCTACTGGGAGGGACAGAGGAGCTAATGGCTGGAAAAGGATGCCACAACCTGGCCAGAAAGCATCTCGCATGCACCGGAAAGCCTGCTATTTTTGTTAGGATACAGGGGTTGCCTCTTCAGTAGCTATTCAGGGTAACCCTCAGAAAGACATAACTCAGAAATAAAACAAGCCCCAGGTCTGTGGATCGATGCTGACCTTTAATCATTTATTCATTGTCTTCCGGGAAGCAGCAGCATGGGCTGCATGAGAAGGGGCCAGAAGGGGCATCCTGCAACTCCTCCCTCCCTCCTGGACCCTTCCTGCCCACCTGCAACAGACACATGAGCGTCTACTTTAAACAGCCATCCTTGACCTCCCTTCTTGTGCCAGCCTGGCCCTTCTGGTGCGGTCTACTTCATGGCAGTTTCTGAATGGGTTGCCCATGAATGAGCTTTCTTTCAAGTTACCAGTTGTCCTGGACAAAGTGCTGATGCCCAGTCCAGCTACTTCTGGTCCCCTCACTTGGTGTCTGGTGACATCCAGAGCACGCCACCGTTGCCTCTGGCCTGAAAAGGCTCCTTTACCTTGTAAGCTTCTGTGACCCGCATCTTTGTCTTGGTTTATGATTGGTACTCAGGTCTTCATTTATAAATGGTGTCTGAGTCTGGCACCAGGAAAGCAATGTTGGAAAAAAAAAAAAAGCCTAATGCCTTGCTGAGATGTAGCTCAGTCGATAGTGCGCTTGCCTAGAATGCACAAACCTCTAGCACCACAAAACCCAGAAGTCACGGTGCACTCAGGTAATCCTGGTACTCCGAAGGGGGAGACAGGAAGATCAGGAGTTCAAGGCCATCTCCAACTACATGGTGAGAGGCTAACCTGAATTTTTTGAGACTGTCTCAACATTTCTTTTTTTTTTTAGGTTTAATATTAGTCACAGTTGCCCTGGAAACAAGATGCAGGGCACCCCAGGCACAACCACACCTGGGAAGTGCCCGCCTGGGCTCAGGAGGCAGCTGGGAGGAGGGAAAGCATGGACTCACGCTGCCGCTGCCGCTGCCGCTGAACCAGCTTGATGTGAAGGGCTGTGCAATATGCAGATCACCAAAATGAGGAGACGGGAGACCCAAATCTCAAGTCTACTCCATGCAGGGTCGAGTGCAGGGATCTCCATGGGGCAGGGGTAGAGGACGATGCTCAGAGATTAGGGGTTAGCTAAGAAGGAACAGCAGGTGTGAGGGCTATTGGAGCATCTATCTGCCTGTCATTCTCCTGACCCTAGAGGCAAAGGTGTGATCTGCGGTCTCCCCAAAGCCCCTGAAAGTACAACTGGAGAGATTGCCCAGTGGTTAAGGGTTTTGCATTTCTTGTGGAGGAGCTGAGTTTGGTTCCCAGCATCCATGCCAGATATCACATAGCTGCCCATAACTTTCTTTAGGCGTTCTGAAACCCTCGTCTAGCCCCTGAGGGTATCTATATTCATGTGCGGGCACACATATACATACATGCATACATAAATACATACAAAACAATTTAAAAAGCTTTTTAAAAAGTTCGCAGAGATGAAATCCGTAGGGTGTGTTCCTGAACTAAGGGCAGGGGTTTATTTAACATTTCTCTCTATTTCAAAGCCTTCATAAGTTCTTTTTTCTCTAAGCCAGTGTGAAGCAGGGTAGGGAGTTTAGACTGGCTAGTTTGAATACCGCTGGTGGGCTCTGGGATATAGAATTGATTTCTTGGTATCTGGTACATGGCCTTGGGGAGGCTCAGGGTACAGGAACTATTGTCCTGTTATGACAGGCTGATCAAGGAGGTGGCTGGTGATTTATGTATCATAAAAACAAACATTCTGGGGTTGAAGAGATGACTCAGTCAGTCAGGTGCTGGCTTGAGAAGAGACCGGCTTTGATCTCTAAAACCCATGTAAAAATAAAAGCTGGTTCAAAGGAGAGAAGCCGTGCCTTACCGTAAACCTTGTTAAAAGTTGCTGTGAGCTTAGGAGTGCAATGCCCCGTCATGCCCTGAAGATGGCATCTCACTGTGCACCTGCACACAGACACACAAAGATACAGACATATAGACATACACACACAGACACACACACAGACAGACACACATAAACATTTCATTTTCTTTCACCATAGTTGCTGAACATAATCCTGTGAGCAGGAGGTACGAGCCTCTGTCCTCATCCAGCAGATTCTCCTTTTGTCCCCAGCATGCTGTCTTCTAATCCAAGGCAGCTCCTGCACTGTGCTCTTGGACATGGTGTCGGCTCCCACAGGCTGAGGGCTTGGTCTTGCAAGGCTGCCTCCCAGCCCCCAACTTCAGTTGCCACGTCTAAGCACCAGACTGTCACACATGTGTTTCTGACTAGCTGCTCATGAACTCCCCTCTACGACTCTCGCTTCTCTGGTTTCCGTCATGCTAGAGCAGCTCGTGGAATTTCAGAATTTGCTTGTTTATCATGCAGGGTGTTAGAGGACACTGGTGTGCTGACAGATGAAAGGCTGTCTGGGTGGAGGGGTGTCTGGAAGGCTCCAGGAAAGGAGCTTCCATTTCCATGGCTTTGGAGGCGCCTCCTTCTGCCCGGGAAATACATGCCTCCAAGCACCCAGAAGCTCTCCAAAGCCTCCAGTTTGGGTATTGGCACTTTATTGTCACAGCCTTCTGCTCCATGGAGGTACCTCCCAGGAAGCAATTTCCGTCCCCTGAGCCCTTATCTCCAGTCTGCTTGAAGATAGTGCTGAACAGTTGTGCTACTATTTCCTGTGGATTGAAATAGTCTGTTAAGAACCCAGGAAATAAACACAACTTACAGATCTCAGGAAGTACCTGAAACTTAAAAGATTCTCAAAGCTCTTCCATTGTCAAACAGCAGTGGCAACATCTGGGGAAAGGAGACTTCCTGCAAGTTGTGCAAGGAGCTTTCATGAGCCATCACCTCTACTGGGATGGGATTCTTGGTGGCACAGCTGTCTTTGAGTCTTTCATGGTCCTGCGAGTAACCCATCACCCGTTGCCTTAGTTAGCTTTCACTGTCACCTTGACACATCTTACAGTCCTCTGAGAAAGGAGTCTCAGTTGAGGCACGGCTTAGATCAGATTGACCTATGGGCATGCCTGTGGGGAATGTTCTAATTGTTGGTTGATATAGGTGGTCCCAGCACACTGTGCCACTGTGGGTGGCACCATTCCCTGGGCAGGTGGCCCTGGACTGTATAAGAAAGTTAGCCAAGCATGGGCCTGGGAGTGAGCCAGCAAGCGGCGCTCCTCTATGGTTTCCTTGGCTACGAGTGAGCTTTTTGGTCAGAGATAATGCTGTGCTGTCTCCAGGTTCCTGTGTCATCACACTCAGATGACAGCCAACCTTCTTTCTGTGTCCTCCCATGGTCTTTGTACACATATCATACAGAGCTCCCTCGGCGATGGACTGTGACCTGGGGGTGTAAGCCAACTAAACCATTTCCTCCCCTAAATTGCTTTGGTTGTGGTGTTTTGTCACCGCAATGAAACGAAATTAGATCATGTATGCTTCCGGAAGTAAACCGCAATACGTTTACTGGTTCACTAAGCCAGACTTGGGTAGACACTGTCGTGGGTGCCCTATCTGAAGACGATGCTGGTTCACATCTCCCCATAAAAAGCCACTTCGTGATGCGGCCTCCAGACCGAAGGCCTGCCAACAAAGGATGACATTTATAGACATCTTCCCCCTAGCACAGTCCGCGGACCACTGGGATGAGTCCGGGGTCCCACTGAGGGCTTGTAGGCTTGTGGCAGTCTCTGCTGTTTCATCTCTCATCTTGAGGCCCCCTGTTCCATTTCCCACTTCTTCCTTTGTCCTTCTTACTGGGGAGTTACATGGCTCCAGCCTAGCCTGTGCCCATCACAGGGGGGCTGTGAGAAGCCATCTGAAGGGCAGTCATGGGGCTTTATCATCTCTATCCCACATCTGGAGCCAGAGGTAGCCAATGGGGAAGAGAGAGGAAGCTGTTTTGCAGGCTATCCCTGGAAGGCAGAGTCTGTGTTACATACGGAGCCTGCCCTGGTGGGTCCCTGTCAGGCCTGGTTGAGGGAGGAAGGCTTGCTTCTCTCTCTGGGTCCTAGGATTTTTGGACACTGTGTCTGCTTCGGAGGACGAGAAGCCTCACTGAGCAGGCTGCGGCTGCTCATTTATTATTGATGCAGCCCTTGGCTGCCCTCTTTTGAGCAGCTCCACTCTGTATGTAAATTCCAATCTGGTTTCAGAGCAGCAAGGATGCTATCGCGCAGGCAAGTCCGAGCCAGCTGTGGCTGTCTGGAGTGCTGCTGGACCAAGGAAAGCATGTTCCCACCTGACTCAAAAGAGCCTGGATACGGGGGTTCAGGAGCCCCAGATTTTAATGTGTCTGGACCCTCTTTTATTTTGGCTCACTCTTCGGGATGACTTTGTGTGTGTGTGTGTGTGTGTGTGTGTGTGTGTGTGTGTGGTATGTCCTGCCAAGAGTCCAACTTAGAGTGTTTTCTTCACTCTTCCTTCACTTTTGTGTGTGTGTGTGTGTATTATGGGAAATATGTCTTTTTCTCTCAAGTTATATGGTCTCCCTTTCAGAGAAGTAACTGTTTAGACTGTGCCTAAGATCAAAGTTCCAGGTGTCAATCTACAGAGAAGAACAACTATGGACTTGCCAACTCTCCCATCACTCCTCTGACTTCCTACCCTCCCTCGGCATTGTCCCTGACCAACTGAGGTCGTGAGGACGATGGCCAGGCTGCCCTTGTTTTAGACAAGGGAACTGGCCAGCAGACTGGCCGCTTCCATGCTTGCTCCTCCTTTACTTTTGCGGAAGTGAAATCTGTTTTGTCAGATCCACCTCCTGTTTGTGCTCTTTGTTGGCTCTGACACCCCAGGCTTCCAACAGTACAGCGTGCATGTGCGTGTTCATGTGCACGAGTGCCGGAGTGTTTAAGGAGCACAGACGGCAACTTAGGATGGGCTTCGGCCTTCCACCTTGCTTGAGACAAGCACTCTTGTTCTTTGCTATGTACACCATGCTAGCTGGGCGTGATCTCATGACTTCTTTGTCTCTGCCTCCTACCCCACTATAGGAAAGCTAAGACCACACGCGAATACTACTGTAAACGATGTGGGTGCTGGGATCCGAACTCAGGTCCTTACATTTGCACAGCGGGTGCTTTAACCACTGAGCCATCTCCCCCTCCCTGTTTTTGCTTTTGTGAGGCAGGGTCTCTCACTGAACCTGAAGTATATCCATTCAGCTAGCCTGGTCGGCAAGTTCCAGAGACTGGAGCTATGCCTGTTGGTCGGCCTTGGGGTTACAGAGGCAGACAATCATACCAGCTTCTCATGTGGGTATTGGGGTTCAAAGTAGGTCCTCACATGTGTGCAGCAAGCAACTTTCTCACAAGGCCATTTCCCAGCTTTACGGACGACTTACTTTTTTAGTTATATAACTTTCAACTTAAAAGATGTATAATGTACAGAATGTATCATCGTCATATCACCCCCACTCCTTCCATCTAACTTTCCCTTCCCCCATCATATTCTCCATCTTCCTGCTGATTTCATGCTTTTTAAAAAGTATGATGTACTAGTGTATTTATTAGTCACGATTCTCTAGAGTATTGGAACTTGTAGAATGAGTCTCTCTCTCTCTCTCTTTAGAAAGGGGATTTGCTATGTGGCTCACACCTTTAATCCCAGCACTCAGGAGGCAGAGGCAGGTGGATCTCTGTGAGTTTCAGGCCAGTCTGGTCTACATAGTGAGTTCCAGGACAGGACAACCAGGACTGCTAAGATAGAGAAACCCTGTCCTGGAAAAAAAGAAAGGAAGGAAGGAAAGAAAAAAGGAGGGAAGGAAGAAAAGGAAGAAAAAAGGAAAGCAGGAAAGGCAGGAAGGGGATTTATTAGAAGGATTTACAGGTTACAGCCAGATAAACTAGCATGGCTATCGATGGAAAGTCCGAGAACACAGTAGTTGCTCAGTCTATGAAGTTGGGTGTCTCAGGTGTCTTCAGTTTTTGCTGGAATCCCAAATAAGTTGGCTCTAATGCTGGTGAAAAAATGGACTTGCCAGCAAGGTGAGAGCAAGCAGGCAAAAAACAAAAGCTTCCTTCTTCCATGTCCTTACATAGGCTTCCAGCGGGAGGCATGGCCCAGATTAGATCTGGATTAAAGATGTGCATTACAGGCGTGTCTTCCTGCCTCAGAGATCCAGATTAGAAGCAGATCTTCCCACCTCAAGCTGAGCAGCTACCCCTCACAGGTGCGCCCTTCAGTGTTGGGTTTTTAGTGAATTCCAGATGTAGCTGAGTCGACAGTCAAGGGTGACCTTCACAATGAGTCCAGCTAGCGCTGCCTGTAGGCACATGTGTGTGTAAAAGCACCCGCTGGGCCACAGGTAACCTGCCACGGTTGCCTCCTCCATCAAACGAAATGACTCTCCCTGGCTTGGCAGCCATCAGCTGTGGACAGAAGGGTAGAAGCCGGAGGATGGGAGGGGTGCTATGAAGAGCCGGCCTCTAGGTATATAACAGAGCTCCTACACACATGAATTCTCAGAGCAATTGTGCTCACACACACAAGACTTCCACAAGATCAAGAGAGTTAAAGTTTGAGTGTGGCAAAGGGAGCCCCTCTCAGTGCCTCAGAGAGCTGAGGAGTTATTTGAAGACTGCCTCCTCATTGACATCCAGGGCCACCTACAATGTCAGTAGGAGGCTGCAGGCCTCCCTCTTCCATCCAATGCCACCTCCGCTCGGCTCCAGTGACCCTCCTACATGCGATACCATTTGCTTGGAGGTTGTTGCTTATTGTTTTGTTTATGCACAGCACACGGAGAGGATAGAGAGGACAGAGAGTCAACAGTGCTCGTCCAGCTGGCAGCTGTGGGCCATGTGTGGCTGGGTAATGGTAAGTGAAATTCGCAATTCGGTTCTCAGTCACGCTGGCCACGTTTCAAGCACTCAGCCATCACAGGGGACTGGTAGCCGCCATATTAGACAGCATAGCTAGAGGATATTTTCAGCCTTCTAGAAAGTTCCATTGGCCAGGACCAGATTAGTGTGCTTGGCCCTGGTGGGACTCTTGAAAATGAGCATTTAAAAGAAGTGCAAGAAAGCCAAGCCCAGTGGTTCAGGCCTCTACTCAGGAGGCTGAGGAAGGAGGATCACAAGTTCATGGTCAGTCTGGGCACCTTAGTGAGACCTTGTCACAGTAAAGTAGAAATAGAGCTGGGTATGTAGTTTAGTCATACAGTTTCTGCCTAGAATCCCCCAGTGAGGGACTGGACAGAGCTCAGTGATGAAGCAGCTGGCTAGAATCACCCAGTGAAGGGTGAGGGCTGTGGCTCAGTGGTAGAGCAACCTAAAATCTACCAGTGAGGGGAGACAGATGTGGTTTAATGGTAGAGTATGTGCTCATGCGGCATGAGGCACCAGGTTCAGCCCTGGTGCTACAACAGGCAAATAAGCAAATTGCAGAAGTTCATTATCACCCTGCAATAGAGAAGAGCAAAGCAGAGAAGAAGCAGAGACATCAGTATCTGGGGGCAGAGACACAGGTGTGGTAGTGTACCCTTATAACTCCAGTGCTCAGGATGCTGAGGCAGGAGGATCTCAGGTTCACAGGCTACTTAGGCTACTATGGAGACACAGAGGCAGGAGATATGACCCAGTGGAAAAGCGCTCATGACGCACGAACCCACAGGAGGCCAGGGGCAAGTAGCATCCTTCTGCAAATGCAGTGCTCCTGTGCTGAGACGGGAGGTACAGACGGGGGGTGGGGGGGCTCTCCAGAAGGCCTCGGGGCAGCTAGTGCAGCATTCAACAAAGACGCCCTGCCTCAAGCAAGGTGGATGGTGAAGACTGACTCTCCCCCCCCCCCCCCCAGTCTGTCCTGGGTCTTCCAAATGTATGCTGTGGCACCGGTACAGCCTCACATAATATAAGTTCACACACCATGTCCACAGGTATCACACACACACACACACACATGATTTATCTGCCAAATGGGGACTGGGCTTGGGGGCTTCTTGCTCCCCACAGAAACACGTGCTGGTTCAGTGAGGATGGGGTCAGGGTCCTAGGTGGTGTACCAGACTATTGACCCCACCCCCTTCAGCCCTACTGTCCAGAACAGCAGCACAAGGCAAAAATGACTGTCAACATCTTTATAATAGAAGAGATAAATTCTCCTACTCCGACCCTACACCACCCAACACCCATGCACGTTTTATCATTCATTCACAGAACAACAGCACATACTGGGACTCCCACAGAGGGGCCCGGGGGCGGGGGCAGGATTTGGATGATTCACCTTCTGTTGCCAGCCCCCAGGCACATCATTTCTGAGATTCATTTCAGCAGTATCTGCTCCTCTGGCATGTTAAACAGATCTGAAACTTGGTTTGAGGCTAAGTCACACAGGGACACAGAGTTGGAAATAATGTTTACTTGCCTCATCGAGGAATGAGCTTCCTATTGCACAGGAAGCCGTTTGGATAGCCATGGGTGGGCCTTTCCTCATTTTTGTGTATTTAGCTTCTGCTTGCTTATTTTATTTTTTTTCAGACAGTGTCTGTCTTTGTAGCCCAGGCCTGGTGTTCATGATTCTCCTGCTTCTGTCTCCTGAGTGTTGGATGATAGTGTGCACCACTTTGCCCGATTTTGTTTTCTTATTTCTTTTGATTTTTTTTAAAATTTAAATTGTTTTTATTCCCATGACACCTCAGTCCCAACACAAAGAACTACAGGTAACTAAGGAATGCTGAGAGCTGGAGAAATTGTCCTTCCCAAGGAAGAGCATACGGATTGGTTATCCAGTACCAAAGGACTGTCCCTGGAAACACATGCAGATAACATTTGCAGACTGAGCATGTTATATTTCTGTATTTAGGGATACATGTGTTATACATATATACATAAACACATACACATACATCCACACATATACATAGGTATATGTGTGTATGTGTACACATATATGTGTGTGTGTAAGTAACAACAATTAATGAAAAAGAGTCCATGACTTTGAAAGAGAGCAAGGAGGGGTATCTGGGAGGAAAGGGAAGGAGACGTGATATAATTATACCATAATCTCAAAACCGAAAGAAACAATGCTTTGCAGTTATATTAATTTATATACTCTTATGTGGGTCTGAACCCAGGACCTCACACACATGGAACCAATACTTTGCTGCTGAAATACATTCCCCACAGTGCTCTGCAGTTTTCAGAGGGTGGTGGGAAGTCCTCACGGCCAATAGCACCGAAACAGAAGCTTGGAAGGGATAAGGGAAGGGGCCCTGTGGTAGGAGAAGACCATCCCAAGAACAGAGAAGAGCAGTGTGAGGTCCTGTGGTCCAGGCGTGCTGGGGAGGTGAAGGCGGAAAGCTTACAGTGCTTCTCAACCTTCCTGCTGCGGCGACCCTTTAACACAGTTCCTCATGTGGTGGTGAGCCCCAAGCCATAAAATTGTTTGCTTGCTACTTCGTAACTGTAAACTTCCTCCTGTTACAAAGTGTAACATAAACACCCCATGTTCTTAGGGACTCCTGTGGAAGAGTCATTTTACCCCCAAAGGGCTGCAACCGACAGGCTGAGAAACGCTGCTCTATGAAGTAATCAGACTTAGACCAGGGAGCAATCGGCAGCCCCTACACGAACTTGGGGTTTTCTCGAAGTGACATGGAGATATATTAATCGCTCTCTCTGTTCCTCAGTGACCCACTGTTTCCCTGTTTCAAAGATTTCATAACCCCTCAAAACAGCACCTCGCTGGAGACCAAGTGTTTAAACACAAGACCCTGTGACAGACATTTCACATTCAAATTGTACCAGGCTACACTGGATACCTGTAAGTCTAATAACAGACAGCTACTGAGTAATGCTCAGAGTAGATGCTCTAGACCAGTGTTCTCAACCTGTAGGTTGTAATCCCTTTGTGGGAGGGTAGCATATCAGATATCCAATATGAGTCATAACCATGTAAAATTACAGTTATGAAGTAACAACAAAAATAATTTTATGGTTGGGGGTCACCACAACACAAGGAACTGTTTTAAAGGGTCACTAGGAAGATTGAGAACCACTGCTCTAGGCTGTTGTTAATCTGATAAAACTGTTGCCAGGGACACGGCTTGAAACGACACGTGTTTCCCCAGGATTGTTCTGGCTGATATGTGGATAATGGATTTTAGTGGAGAGCCATGCAGAAATAGAGAGACCATTTCGGGAGGTCCCGTGGCATCCAATAAAGAGACGAGAGTGGTTTGGATTAAGATGATGGCCGTGGAGGTGGTGAGACATGACACTTACATTCCTGCTGAACTAGAAGTCCTGGGGGAAGAGGACACAGCCCAACAGCCATCATTTTGGGAGTAGATGTTTTTAGAGCTGAGCAGAGTTTTTCTGGAGGCCCAGGAGTCCTGATTTGGATTCACCAAGAGCCTTCAGTAAGATGGTGATGAAGTAGCATCTGCAAGGATTGAGAAAAAGAATACACCACTTTGGAAATCAATCTGGCGCTTTCTCAGAAAATTAGGAATAGCGCTACCTCAAGATCCAGCTATACCACTCCTAGGCATATATCCAAAATATGCTCAAGTACACAACAAGGACATTTTTTCAACCATGTTCATAGCAGCTCTATTCTTAATAGCCAGAAGATGGAAACAACCTAGATGTCCCTCAATGGAGGAATGGATACAGAAGTTGTGGTACATTTACACAATGGAATCCTACTCAGCTATTAAAAACAAGGAAATCATGGAAATTTGCAGGCAAATGGTGGGAACTAGAAAAAGATCAACTTGAGTGAGGTAACCCAGAAGCAGAAAGACCACACATGGTATATACTCAATCATAAGTGGATATTAGCCACAAAATATAGAATAAACATACTGAAATCTATACTCCTAAAGAAGCGAAACAACAAGGAAGACTCTAGGGAAGATGCTCAATCTTCATTCAGAAAGACAAACACAATAGACATCGGAAGCAGGAGAAGACAGGGAACAGGACAGGAGCCTACCTCAGATGGCCTCTGAAAGACTCTACTGATTGAGGTATGGAAGCAGAGGCTGAGACTCATAGTCAAACCTTGGGCAGAATGCAGGGAATCTTATCAAAGAAGGGGGAGATAGGAAGACCTGGAGGGGAAAGGAGCTCCAAAAGGAGACCAACAGAGCCATAAAAGCTGAGTCCTGGAGGCTCTGAAGAGAATGATACCCCAACCAAGGACAATGCATGGAGAGGACTTAAAACCCCTGCTCAGATGTAGCCCATAGACTCAGTCTCTAAGTGGGGTCCCTAGTAAGGGAAGCAGGAGCTTTCTCTGGCATGAACTCAGTGACAGACTCTCTGATCACCTCTGCCTGGGGTGGGGGTGGGGGCCCTGCAGCCTTGCCAGGCCACAGGGGAAAACAGTGCAGCCATTCCTGATGAGAGCTGATAGGCTAGGGTCAGATGAAAGGGGAGGAGGACCTCCCCTATCAGTGGACCAGGGGGAGGGGCATGGGGGAGAAGAGGGAGGGAGGGTGGGATTGGGAGGAGACCACAGCTGGGATACAAATTGAATAAATTGTAATAAATGATAATAATAAAAAGGAAAAAATCTCCGTTGATGTTAACACTGACCACTTGTACTTTAACTACAGCCGTATTTCCCCCTAAATATGCAACCAAAGACACAAATGTTGTAAACTAGTTACATTGTGCCAGATTATTATTTGTGAATTTAAAAAGTAAAATTTTTCTTTTTAATTCTACCAATAGCATTAGAGTATAAGCATTAACAATAATTTTAATTTTCCTAGGGATAAAACTAAACTAACTATTCACAATCTTTGTTTCAAGGTTGTGAATTTAAAATAATTGAGTTTAATTATTTAAAAACAAGCTTCCTCGCCCACGTTCTCCTGCACTCTGCTCTACTCTTCTACCTTGAACAATTGGCGTTGCCACCTCTTCCTCTCCTTTTGATTCTATTGCTTACAAATCACAACCTATATGATTTTGAGTTCAAAACATTTTTTAAACTCACACAATACTTGGAAAAATAAACCTACTCATAATTTTAAAAAAAGAAATAACTTTGACTTGTCAGTGTGGACATATCAGGAAGTAGGGGGAGAGACAGTAAGGGTCTCAAGAACCCACCAGGAGATGAGAGAATGATGGAAAAGGTCGAGAGGGGGGCCAAGAGGAGGGATGGCGATGATGGCACAGTTGAGACTTGAGGGCCAATCAACCAACATTGAATTCAAGTGTCCTGAAAGCATCACATGGGACATTCCATAGATCGACAATTCATATCTCTTAAGCTACAAGTCCTCCTGAGCAGCACGATGGAATCTGGAGCCATCCCATTCCGTCCTTCTTGAGATGGGAACCAACTCTTTATCAGCACATCCACACTGTCTGTGCTGCCTCTCACTGGGCACTTGCTCACCTTCTCAGTTACCAGATCGTGTTGTTAAGCACAGCCATGCTGTGGTTAGTACCCTCCCATTGCTCCTTCAGAAGCCACCCCAGTTATCAGACCAGCTGTTGGGCATCACATTGCCTGTGCCACAATGTCGACCTCCACCACTCATCTCACCGCACCGCATCCTGTAGACATCAATTACGCCACGCACAGCATCACAAGAATGTAAAGTACAGCACCATATATTTTAAGAGAGAGAGAGAGAGATGGTATTTGCTCACGTAGCTTATTAAAGGATATTGTTATAATTGATTTTATTGTTGTCCTTATTCTTTTGCGCTCCCTAATAAATGAATTAAGCATTATCATGTATATTTTTGTGTGTGCATGCATGGATACATATACATACATTCATACATACATACATACATACATACATATGGAAAAAATCAGTGCATATATACTTTAGGACTATCCACGGTTGCAGATGGGAGTTCTTAGAATGAATCTCTTGTGGGGAAGGGAAGGGAAGGGTGTGTTTAAACATGGGTTAACAGGAGATAGGAGGAGGAATTGGAGCAAAGAATTGGGGCAGTTGTTGGGAGAAGAAAGTAGGGTCAGGATGGGGTCTGAAGGCTGTGACTGCAGACTCTGGTGCATAGGTGAGGTGGTGTGGTCTGTTGGGGCCCCCTCCAACCTGTTTCTATTTCCTCCAAAACAGCGTAACTATTTTCCATGCTTTCATACTTTATATCAGTTTTGCAATTTTTAATATAAACCAATGGATTATTGAAGACCATTCCATTATTCATCTGGAATTCACTTTTACCTTTGGAACGCAAGCATCATTTTCCATCACTCCCTCCCTTGAAACGCTCTGGGCTTCCCACACTACCTGCTCTCTCTCTGCTTTAGAAGCCGGGAGAGATTCTTGGCCAGCTCCACAGTCATGGTGGATGGGCGCCCAGTGCCCTGGGCCGGGAATGGCTATCGATTCCAGGAGTAAAGGAGGTTTACAGCTGTTGGATTCAAACCTTACAGTCTGCTCAGGCAGTCATGGAAATGTCCAGAATTTAATTACCAAAGCATAGCATACAAATAAGAGGGTGGGCAAAGCAGATGAGGGATTATTCAGTCAAACAGACAGAGCCTCGGGCCTTCTGCTTGAGGTGGGAGGGCGTTTGTGTCCCTGGCTGGCCAGTGTGGCTTCTGTATTTAAGCTGATTTCTTTGTGGGGCCAGGCCATGACTGTGAGCCAACCCATTACTCCATTTGTCCGGGAGCTGCCGAGGAAACAGGGCTGTTTTACTGAGGACGGAATTCAGCTTGCTACGGACTGATGCTCTTGCTCTCCCCAAATTCTTCTGAGGAAGCCTTAATTTCCAACTAGACCGTCCCAGGAGGTGGAGCCTCCTTTGGGAGATGATTAAGTCATGAGGGTGGAGCTTCATGAATGACCCCAGAGTTCATGAGGGATGAGACAATGGGATGGCTTGAGTCCAGTGCCGGAAACCTACCATGGTGTGAGCAGAGAACCAACCCTTTCGAGTTCTCTGACCGACACACACGCACCAGGGCACGTGTGGAAATGCACTCATACCCACGTGCACACACTAAATAATAAACATGACAACAATTTAAGACGGGAAGGAGAGAGGGAGTGAGAGGATAGGAAAGACAGAAAGAGGGAGAGGGAGGGAGGGAGGCGGGAAAGGAGAGAGAAACAGACACTATATGTAACCCAGGAGGACAGCCTTCCCCGGAACCATCCATCCATGCTGACACCTTGGTCTTGTTGTTGTTGTTTGTTTATTGCCATTGTTTTTTTTTTTTCTTTTTTTTTTTTTTTTGAGTCAGGGTCTTGAACTTGCTGTGTAGATGAAGATGGCCTTGAATTCATGATCATGATCATCTTGATCCCACATCCCAAGTGCTGGGGTTACAAATATGAGCTACCATGTTTCTTTCTTTCTTTCTTTCTTTCTTTCTTTCTTTCTTTCTTTCTTT
>NW_026596466.1:595035-611244 GCF_907164565.1 Psammomys obesus | reverse complement strand
CTTTCTTTCTTTCTTTCTTTCTTTCTTTCTTTCTTTCTTTCTTTCTTCCTTATTGCTGTTATTATTTTTTGTTTTTGAAGACGTGGTCTCATTATGTAGCCCAGGCTGACCTTGAACTCACTGTGTAATGGAGACTGGTCTTGAACTCAGGATCTTCCTGTTTTAGCTTCCTAAGTGCTAGGATTATAAGCAGGCTCCCATAACCCCGTCAAGCCTGGCAGCTGACACCCCGACCTTAAACTTCCATCCTTGGGCTTTCGAGAGAGAAGTACACTTCTGGTGGGTAGGCCTCTCAGTCTGCTGTGGTTTGCTACAGTAGCCTGTGGTAATTGAAAAGTATTTTTTTGGAGCTGGGGAGATGGCTTAGTAGGGAAAGCACCACCTTGAGACTGTAAGGACCTGAGTTCAGATCCCCAGAACGAGTGGAAAGAGCTGGTTGTGGTGGCATCTGCTTGTAATCTCAGGAAGGGAGAGAAGGGAGATCCCTGGAGCTTTCTGCAGACCAGTCCAGCCTGCTTGGCAAAGTTCCCAGCCACTGAGAGCCCCTGCCTCAAGCGAAAGATGGATAGCACTGTGGAAGGCCACCCGTGGCGTCCTCTCATTTCCACACATACAAGTGTGTTCTCTCTCAATTTCTCTCTCCTCCTCCTGTCGCTGTCTGCCTTTGCCACACACACGCACTAGCACCGTTAAGAAACAGTCCAGATCTTGTGACAGGGCCTGGGAATTCGGCCACAGGGCATAGCTTCTTAAACAATCAAGCCTAGACTGGAGATCGCAGGCAGGCCACCTCACCCACTCCGCATTAACAGGGCTCTGGTGACCCAAACTCCAGTCCTCACGCTGGTGGCAAGCCCCTCACACACTGGGGCTATCTCCCCAGCCCGCCAAGGCAGTCCTGACTGCACGTATGGCTTGCTTGAGGAATGGATTTATCATTCCTCAAGGAAGCTGTGGTGTCCTTGTACCGGCTCATTTGTTCATCCCTTCATTCATTAACAATGTTACTGAAACACCCGTCTCACATCCGACCCCCTGCTCCGTGTCAAATGAAAGATTCCCCAGTCATTTGTCCACCGAAGGCCAGGTTACCAGGGTAATTGGAGGCTTCTGGGTCCCTGTGGACTAGAAGTCCCTGCACAGAATGACACGTTTGAATGGGGTCAGACCCTTGCAAAAATAAGCTTTCTGCGGTGGCTTCTTGCCAACCAGCCGGGCCATCCATCAAAACTGCTGCCTGGGGCCTGAGTGGAAAAGAGGCGACTGCCTCCCACCCGAGGACCAGAATCCGATTTCAGGATCCACCCGGCGGAGGGACAAAACTGACTCCTGAGAAGTAGTCCTCTGACGTCCACACACACCCCTTGCCATGGGCGCGCCCCCTACACCAAACAAACAAACAAACAAACAAATAATGTAATTGCAAATCTACTGGCCTTTGGGGTGGCTCCTCTGGCAAAGCGTCTGCCATCAGGCCTGACCACCTGAGTTCGGTTTCCAGTACGTATCCACTTGGTGGAAGGAGAACCGACCCCTGGAATTTGCCCTGTGACTTTCCCATGGGCACGCTCCATGAGTGTACACACACAGTAAAAACTTAAAGAGGAACCCTACACAAACCTTGACCTTCCGGAGGGAGCTTCCAGGCCTTGAGGAGGTTTTCCGGCTTGAGGTAAAAAGACTGGCCCCCGGGACTTCATTTTCATCATCGGTGCAAACGCTTGTTCTCCAAAGTCAGATCGCAGGAGGAACTCATTAACCCTCTGTCACTCCCGGTGTTCCATGAAAGCAAATAAACCTCTCCCGCTCTGCTGCACTCTCATCCTTTCCCGGCTTGCAGTGGGTGGCATTCTCCGTAAGACCCTGCTGTGCTCAGAAGGCTAGGAAGCCAGCTCTAGTTCAATGTCACCTGTGTTGGGTTTTCCTTTTTATTTATAGAGTGTGTCAGGGATACGCCAACTCCAATCTTCTGGACCATTTTAGAGCAAACATGACGGAAGTCTTGAGTCTGTTGGGTGACATTTTCTTCTGAGGCTTGATAAGACCACGCATGTCCTAAAGGAGGCTTTTTTTTTTTTATTTCTCATACAATATATTTCAACCTCAGCCTCTCCCTCCCTCCACTTCTTCCACCTCCCCTCTACTCCCCCCCAGATACGCTGCTCCTTCATAAAAGAGCAGATCTCCATGGGATATCAACTGAACACAGAATAACAAGTTACAATATGACTAGGCACAAAGCTTCATGTCAAGGCTGGACAAGGCAACCCAGTAAGAGTAAGAGGGTCCCAAGAGCAGGCAAAAGAGTCGCAACACCTCTCCTCCCACTCTTAAGAGTTCCACAAAACCCCCAACCTAAACAACCACAACATATATGCAGAGGACCTAGTACAGACCCACGCAGGCCCTGTGACTGCTGATTTAGTCTCTGAGCCCCTCTGAGTCCTGCTTACTTGATTCTGTGGGCTCCTGGTGTCTTTGACCCCTCTGGCTCCTACAATCTTTTCTCCCTCTCTTCTGTGGGGTTCTCCAAGCTCTGCCTAACGTTTGGTTGTGGGTCTCTGCAGCTGCTGGAGGAAGCCTCACTGATGACCATTGGGCTGGGCACTGATCCTAGGTCTCTGGGCCAACCAGCTTCCAGTTTCTGGACATCCAGGCAGTGTCCAGCACGGGCTCCCTCTCCGTCTCAATGCATAGGCTTCAAGTCAGATCAGTCATCGGGTGGCCACTGCCACGAGCTTTGAGCCATCGTTGTCCCAGCACGTCTCCTGCAGGCAGGACAGGCTGTAGGCCAGAGGTTTTGTGGCTGGGTTGGCATCCCAGTCCCACCAATAAAAGCCTTGCCTAGTTACAGAAGATGGCCAGTTCAGGCTCCATATTCTTTAAAAGAGGGTTTCTGTCTGTTTGTTTTTAAACACAAGATGTTATATAGGGAGACTCCTTAAAACAGGAAGTGACCAACTCAGAAGCCTTACGAAGTCCCTGAAACAGACCAGATGCACTCAGCTCTTCCCTTCCCAAGTCTGTATAAGCAGTAAGGACTGTTACGGAGACTCAGAGCAGCTGAAACCTGCAGGGGACACTCTTTGACCTGTCAAACTGCCTTTAAGTTGTGCAGTCAGCTCCAAAGTACCAGCTTTTATAAGATGTCACTCATCTGGGGTAGGCATCAGTGATTCAGCTCCTTTTAAGTCATCTCTGCTCCTGTCAGTCACCTAATAACTTGTTAGTTCACCAAACTGAACTATGGTATATTGTTTCTTTGCTTTGCTGTGGGTTCTCTATTTGGGACGAATAGACATTCATGTTACATCTCTCCTGGAAAAGAACTACACAGCACTGAGCAAAGAGTTTGCCACAGTGAATTTCACTCAACTAGATGCTTAAACAAACATGATTTTCTTTGTGATGACAAGAGAGAAAGCATCCAAGTTGTTGACTGAATTGGAATGTTGACTAATGGTCAATAGATTTTGTTTTGAAAGGAGGATGGAGCTGGAGAGGTACCTCTGGCTAAGAGGATGTAATGGACCCAGGTTCTGTGCCCAAGACCAACATGGGCAGCTCACACCACCTTAACTCTAACTCCGGGTGACCCAGTGCCCTTTTCTGGTATCCACAGGCACTGCATGCATGAATATAAGCATACACTTATACCCCCCCTTTTTTTTAAAAAAAAGATGCTCATAATATATCATACTATAGCATATATGACCCCTCCATTACCCTACAAATGTGACTATGGTTTATTTTTGAGGTAAATATATTCCAAGACTATTTCTATATTTCATTTCAAAATTAAACTTGCTTCTAATAAAGAGACTGATAACAGAGCAATTTGTTTTCCCCTACCTCTTACCTTTAGGATACTAAGTAATTAAATGGATTTCTTTCATTTCATTATTAAATTATTTTCTTATTTATTTATTTATTGAGATGGGGTTTCTCTGTGCTGTCCTGGCTGTCCTGAAACTTACTCTGTAGACCAGGCTGGCTTCAGACTCACAGAGATCCACCTGCTTCCCTAGTGCTGTGCTTAAAAGCATGTACCACTACCAGGCGGCTATCATTGTCTTCTTTAAAAAGTATGTAATCAGCTGGGGGGGGGTGCATGCCTGCAATCCAGCACTCAGGATCTCCAGTTTCAAGTTAGCCTGCAGTACATGGTGAGATCCTGTCAGAGAGAGAGAGAGAGAGGAGAGAGAAAGCACAAAATCAAATTCCTCATTTCCTCATCCTTCTGCCTCTGTCTCAAATGTGCTGAGATTACTGGCATGCACCAGCAGCTCTTCCATAAAAAATTATATTAAGCTTAATTTTTGAAATTAATTAATTAATTAATTAGCACATGTATGCGAATGTGGGTTGTGTGTGTACACTTGCTTAAATCATGTTAACTACATCTATCCTTTCAGGGATCTATAGTCAAAGCATACAAAGCATTTTATAGCTTTGGAAAAACATAGTGCATACATAGTCTGAAATCTATCTATCTATCTATCTATCTATCTATCTATCTATCTATCTATCTAGTGCTAGGAGTGGAATCCAGGGCTTTGTATTAGTTAAGTAAGTGCTCTAAGTGCTCTATTGTTGAGCCATATCTCTGGCCACTCACTGTGAATTCTAGGCAAAATATCTACCATTGAGCCACACCCTAGCCCTTCACTGGGGGATTCTAGGCAGGAGCTCTACCACTGAGCCACACCCCAGCCCCTCACTGGGGGATTCCAGGTAAATACTACTAAGTCACAGCCCCAATCAAATAGTACATAATCATCAACTGTGTTCATCCTTCTGTACAATGTAGCACACCAGATCAGAAGATAGAATAGGCTTTGTACTCTTATTTTTCCATTTTTCAGGGCTGTGAGAAGAGATGAGAGAGACCAGGACTACAGCAACCTGCCTGGGTCTCTGTCACAGACCTGTCCCTCTGGGCTGAGGAGACAGTGGGCACTTAGAGAATGCTTCAGAGGAAGGTACTGCTATTCACAAACATAAAAGCCATGTGGTTTTCTGCCAAACATCTGTTTTATTAATATTAAATGAAAGTGACTTTGGCTGCTGAGAAAACATAACTGTAAAATGTGTAAGTACAATGATCACATCCTTAATACATTTTATGAGGTCTTCTGTATGGAAAAACAGAACATTCTTCCACTTGCGCTTTTATCCTATGCCAGCGCAGGAGGTAATGAGAACATCAATCTACATGGAATAATAAAAATAAAATTTACTCTGTCTGTTTGATATTAAAATTGTCTTGAGCTGCATCATGTTCCTTTCTCAGTGAGATCAATTTGAGCTATTTGAAAATTGGCTGCATTTGTCTGAAGTGCTGGCCCAGTAGGTCAATGTTGAGGGCCTGATGAAGCTGACCTGTGTTAGCTGGTCCATCTATGGCACAATCTGAATCTACACACCTCCCTATGTGTGTTAAAGATTTGGTTGGCAGTTGATGGGGCTATTGAAAGGAGATTGGATCATGTGAGTGATAACTTTCCCAATGGATAATTCCACTGATTTTGTTTGTTTGTTTGGTTTTTGGGTTTTCGAGACAGGGCTTCTCTGTGTAGCCCTGGCTGTCCTGGACTTGCTTTGTAGACCAGACTGGCCTCAAACCCTCAGTAATCTGCCTGTCTCTGCCTCTGAGTGCTGGGATTGAAGATGTGCGTCACCACACCCAGTTAATTCCACTGATAATTAGCCACTCAAGAGGCTATTAGGAAGTGGGGCCTAGTTGGAGGATTTGGGGGTGTTGCCTTTGAAAGGTTTTTCTTGAATGTGTATGGGAGGAGTGGGGGTGGGTGGGTTCACACGCATTGCTTCCCAAGGTAGCAGAAAACACTGCACACATATGTACAGAGGTTAGAGGTTGGTGTCTCTTGTCTCTCAGTCACCCTGTGGTATGTAGCAATTTCCTTGGAATTAAGACATTCCATCCTGGAGGGAACTTCCTGAAGACTCATGAAGTTCTACAAAGAGGTTACTTATGACCCAGGAAATAAACAACTCACAAGTCTCAGGAAGTCCCTGAGGCCTCTCCCTCTCGATATAAGCAGTAAGGGCTGCTGAGAAGAGAGTTTCTGACCTGTTGAGCTGTTTTTAAGCTGTGAAAAGAGCTTCTGGGTTGTAGTCTTTGTGAGCCATTACTACACAGGGCTTTTATATGATAAAACTGTTTTTGAATGGTCCATACTCCTGTAAGTAACTTACTTCAGTAAGTATTCCCAATAAACTCTTCTGTCCACCAAGTTGGACTTTGGTCCACCATTGGTTCCTTATATAGAATGAGTTAGACATGAGCATATATGTCATGTCTCCCAAGGAACTGTCTCACAACACTCTCCACCTTACTTTCTGAGTCAGGGTCTCTCACTGAACCTAAAGCTAATGAACTCAGCTAAACTAGTTGGCCAGCAAGGTCAAGAACTCTATCTCAGTTCTCCCAGGCCTGGGATTATAGATGTGACATGTTTTTATGTG
Source organism: Psammomys obesus (assembly GCF_907164565.1). Taxonomy (NCBI): domain Eukaryota; kingdom Metazoa; phylum Chordata; class Mammalia; order Rodentia; family Muridae; genus Psammomys; species Psammomys obesus. Next base: position 604,755 of record NW_026596466.1, on the reverse strand, counting down.
GCTACTGGGGACTTGAACTCAGGTCCTCAAACTTGGGTGGCAAGCTTAATAACTGAGCCATCTCCTAGGCTGAAAGGCATATCTTCTCCTTGTCCCCTTCTCTTACAGACATTCTGCTTCCTGACTGCCATGAAGTAAGCAGCCTTGTTGTACTTGTGCTCTACACGATAAGCCCAGAACCCATGCAAGAAGCCTACTGTGGACTGAAACCTCTGAAACCTTCCTCTTTGAAGTTGTTGTGGATTTTGTCACACCAGTGAAAACTGACAACACAGTTGGCAAGAGCAGAATGATCTGGGTAGCCAGCTGCTGGTTTTTAAGCATCTCTTGGCTTCCTGGAAGAGATATGTGTAGCTAAAGATCTCGTTTGAGCGGCTGGGGAGGATGACTTAGAGGGTAAGGCGCTTGTCACAGAAGTATGAGGAGACAAGTTCAAATCCCAGAACCTCTACACTCCCATGACTGCTGCAGTGAGACGAGAGACGAAGACTGGCACCTCAGACATTCACGGGCTAGCTAGCCTTGTGTATGCAGAGGCAAACAACAAAGAGACCTTGTCTCAAACAACATGGAAAACAACAGCCAACACTTGAGGTCTGATCCCCACATAAGCACTGTGGCATGTGTCCATTATCTCTCTCTCTCTCTCTCTCTCTCTCTCTCTCTCACACACACACACACACACATACACACACACACATTCTCATACACAATAGGCTCTTATCTAAGCTGAGTGCAAAAGCATTTGGTAGTACTGGGAAAGAGCAATGTGTTGGAAAACACAGAGGCAAACTTTGGGGGGTGGGACATGAAGGTGAAAAAATAGGACAGTGCATGACTTCATTAAGACAGATCTCTGTGCAGCCTGAGGTTCCGTTTCCATCTGTATGCATTGCTTCTCGAGGTAGCAGAAAGCATATATCATAAGAGATGGTTAAGGCAGCATTCTCTCCACCAGAAATCTCCGTCAGCCAGCCCGTCTGCAAATCTGCAGCACAAATAGGAACTGATACCCACAATTATGACCCTCCAGCAGCAAAATTCCTAGGGAGCCTTTGTGTTTATCACAGCCAGATTAAATTATGGGCAGCAAGGTTTTAGTGCCAGTATATTTTGCTGTTTCTATCTTTGTCTGAGCACAGGAGATCTGTGTAAGGTACACTGGATGCTCCATTAACTCAGATATCTGATTGAGACAGAAGGCCTCATCCACCAGCCCTGCTAAAGGGCAGAACTGCCTGAAATCTGCTCATAAAATTTACAAAAGGGAATCTGAGGAGGTGGCTAGGTTGGTAAAGTACTTGCTATACAATCATGGCACCTGGGTTTGGATCCTTAGTACCCACGTAAAAAGCCTGGTGTCCGGATGCACACCTGTAACCTTGTGCTGGAGGAGGTAGAGACAAGTGGACCCCTGAAGCTCACTGGCCAGTAAGCCTAGCCAAAATGGTGAGCTCCAGGTTCAATGAGAGATTCTGTCTCAAAAAACAAGGTGGAGAACAACTGAGGAAGACACCTGATTTTGCCCTCTGGCCTCATGAACACCCTAAGACGAGCACACTAGCAGACATATGTACATAATATATATATAAAATATACATTATATGATATATAATATAGATAATGTATAATATATTATATTGTATATATACTATATTGTATAATATGTATTATAACATATGATATACAATATATAATATGATATATACATACTGTGTGATATATATTTATCACATTCTAAATGGCAGTCCATTTTGGCATGGTTCACATGAGACAACGGTTTGGGCTGGTATGAACCAGCCCCAGGTTGCTGAGCAGAATCTAATCCTATAGAGTTTAAGTGCAGCTTGTGGGAGAAATAGGTTATTTAGCAATCTATTTACCTGGACTTAGTGAGCCAGGCATATCTCAACCTTGTTCAGAAACCAACATGTCCACCCTCTCTGTGTCTCTGACGTAATGGTAGTCAGGTGCTGCCTCCCCCGACTCTTCCAAGGGAAGCAATAAATCCTGCATGTATCAACAGGCACAGATGGGCATTGTATGTGGTACAAATGTCATGTTCTTGCTGGACAGCACTATTCATAGCTGAAGCTCAAGGTCCAGTTCCTTCCTACTAACACTAGCTTAGATTTTGAAATACATTTCTGGCTCCAAGTGGCTCCTTTGGAGTCAGAGGTACCCGTGTTTTAGTGACACGAATGAAGGTGGGATCATGGTCCTGCTTAAATCAAACAGTAGTTTATATTGTTTTGAGGTTCGTTTCGGGTACTAGGGATTGAACCCAAGACCTCACACATGCTGGGTAAATGCTCTGCTGCTGACCCACACTCCAGCCTGAGCCACACCCCCAGCCCCTCACTGGGAAATTGTAGCTAGGGGCTCTACCACTCAGCCATAGCCCAGCCCCTCACTGGGGGATTCTAGGCAGCTGTTCTACTACTGAGCCATACTTCTAGCTGCCCCTCCCCCTGTGAGGAAGGATCTCATGCAGTTCAGGCTGGACTTAAAATTCATAGGATGATCTTGCTCTTGCGCTTCATCCACAAGTGCTGGGAATAAGCATGAGCCACCATGCTTGGTTTTACGTGGTGTTAGGGAGCAAACCCAGGGTTTCATGTACATAGGTGACTTGGTTTCACTTCCTGTTGTTACAATAAAACAGCCTGACAAAAGCAACCGAAGGGAGAAAATTTTAGGTTACAGTCCATCATTGTGGGGAAATCAAGGAGGCAGGAATTTGAAGCAGCTGCTTACATCACATCCACAAGTCAAGTGCAGAGAGCAACAAAGTAATGCATGCCTGTTAATGCTCAGTGCTCTCTCTCCACAATCCAGGAATGGTGCCATCTGTAGTGGTCTCGATCTTCCTACCTGTTGTGTGACAAAACTTCTCCTGGGGAAACTCAACACAGGCATATGTGTCATCCAGATCCTGGGGTCCACTTTTTCCCTTCCGGGCATCCAGGCACCTATGTGTACAGGCGCTGGACCGGAAGGATGGGTTTGCAGGTTTCCAGTGCAGCGGTGAAGGCCCGGGGGCTGGGGAGGGGAGCTTTCTCCGATATAGCTCTTTCAGTGTTGTAGCCTCTTTAGTGACACAGCTCTCCGGTGATACCACTCTCTTTATTGGGAGGAATAGGGTTATCTAAACCTTGGGGAAGTGGGTAGGGTTTTTGAGTGAGTGAACATCGTTGGCTGGGGCTAAGGTGCTGAAAATGCTTCATTTGCATGGACAGTAAATCCAGGTGCTAAGCTCTGTTACTATTTCCAGTCTCATGAGGGTGGGGGTCACAAGAATACATGCGGCAGGGCACGAAGACACAGAACAGGAAGAAGTATCCTTACTCGAGATTGAGATTTTGGGGGTTTGGGCACATTTGAGCCTCACTCTAGCTCCATGCTGATTTCCCCATCACAGAGTCCACATTCTCTACACACACAGGGAACTCACAACAGACCAAAGCCAAATTTGGTGAATCAATACATTTTATTGGTATATGGGTGAGGGGTTTCTTACAGGAGCAGAAATGACACAAAGAGAGCTGGGTCACCAAAACTCACCCCAACATGGGTGACAGCTCATGAAGCAGAGCACACGGTAAAGCCTGTAGGCAGCTGAACAGGGCAGGGAGTGTCCTTTCCAGAAGTCTCGGTCGGTCTAGACCTCTTCCAGGTGGGTTGGCCCGTCCGAGAGTCTTCTTTGCAGCTCTGTTCCTAGTCTCAGAGTGACCCTCAGCTTTGAGAACTTACGCTGGCAGGGAGGCTCCTAGTGAGTCTGCTTAGTTTCAGGGACTTCCTAAAGCTAATTTTGAGTTGTTTACTTTCCTGCTTAAGAAGCTGTCTGCAGGATGGAATGTTTCAATCTTGGATGAAACTGTTACACAACACTACACAACAAAGGGGATCCCCAGTTTCTTCTGGCCTCAATGGTCACCGCACTCATCTGCATAATCAAGAGACACAGACCTTCAAGCATAACCACAGGCCAACCTAAGCTAACTAGTTTCTCATCCAGACTCCCTTCCCATGAAATCCTATGTTGTCTCAAGTTGACAATCAATACCATACTCCCAGTTGAACCATATCCTCAACCCCTGCAATCGTAGTTAAAAAAAAAATACCCACAGTGATAGTACCAATGGCTTGCATTCATGTACAGCATTCTCCAGGCAAGCACTGTTCTAAATATTGTGCCAAGACAGGAGATGCAACTCAGCAATTAAGAACACATACTGCTCTTGCAGAAGACCTGAGTTCAGATCCCAACACTCACGTTGGCTTACAACCACCTGTAAGCCCATCTCCAGGAAATCCAGCACTTTTTTCCTGGCACCCGTGCTCACTGCCCTCCTGAGCATACAACCCCATGCAGAGACATAGGTACATAATTAAAAAGAAAAATTTTAGAAAGTTGAAAATCTAAATATGTGCCTTCTTGAATACAGTCAAGCCAACATCACTTTTTAAATGTCAAAAGTAAGGGTTGGAGAGGTTGTGCAATTTGTCCATCCATATTCATTCAGCTGATAGGTTGCAAAGCGGAGACTTGAATCCTGAATTCTCTTATACAGGCCTCCCTATGAGATACCAGGGTGATTTGGCTATGGTCCGATGGTAGAAGTAATAGGATTGGGTAGCCAGAAAGAGAGGCATTTCATTTCCAGTCTGAGAGTGAAGTTGCTGACATCATTCCCTGTTATCTGTGGCTGCTGGTTAGAAATGTCCCAGGAGGGCTTCTGTAGAGTGCTAATGACTCTGCAACCAAATAGAGGCTCAGAGGAGCTTAAACTCAGATCTTCAGATTCACAGGGGAGAACGGGAAATCTCTACCCAAGCAACGTGGAGATAAGAGCCTCCTTTTACCCGATGCTGATTAGATGAATTGCATTAAACGCCTTTGGATTATTGCTGGCTGCAGATGGAAGCTGTTGCCAGCAATTTATTTTATTAAGTTACAGTCGGTGGCCAGTGCACAGTCCAGTGGCAGAGCCAGGCTTAACTCAGAGGGTCCCGTGTGCACTGAGAGGGAGGATGGAGGAACCAATCAAAACTAATTCAAGTCTCTGCCTGCATCTTCCTTAGCTGTGATCTGGGCAGGTTATCTGAGCCTCTCGTCTTTTTTTTTTTTTTTTTTTTTTTTAGTGGCATTTATTGATTTATTGTATGTGCACGAGTATGTGCATAACGACATGCCACACACATGCCATGGCGTGTGTGTTGCTCAGAAGGCGACCTCAGGAGTTGTTTCTTTCCTTTCTCCAAGGGGATCTCAGGGATTGAACTCAGGCCGGCAGGCCCTCTATTTTCTGTTACATACACTGGGAACAAGGCTTTCATGAGGAGCAAAATAATCTATGTGACACGCTTAACATTGAAAATAATGTCTCTATCAGAAATCTATGCTTGTGTGTGCATGTATAGACGCATGTGTATGTATTCTAGCATGTGTGCACATGTGTGTGACTATGTGGAGAGGCCAGACAATACCCTCAGCTGCCATCCTCAGGAATGCTATCTACTTCCTTTGAGACAGTATCTCTCATGGGCCAATTAGGAAGAAATTGCCCTGTCGCTGCCTCGCAGAGCTGGGATTACAAGCGGGCACCACCACATCTGGCATTTTTGTGTCAGTTGTGGGGCTCTAAACTCGGGGCCCCATGCCTACGAGACAAGTGTTTACCAACTGAGCCTTAACACTCTACTCTGTATGATGGCAACCGCACAGGCCTTTCAGTGGGCATAAGAACAGTTCATGCAAACTCCATGGGCCTTGCCCCGAGTCTATGAGAATTCTATGAAGTTTAAGTTCTTTTAAAAATGCATTTTGTTTTTATTTATGTGCACACTGAGTGGGAGCACTGTGTGCACGAGGGTGCAGGTGGCCATGGAGGCCAGAAGAGGGCACTGGGCTGCAAAGAAACGGAGCTGGACGAGGTTATGAGGCACCCGGTGTGGAGGATGGGAATCAGCCACACTCCAGGAGTCTGTGAACTTTACACAAGATGATAAAAGCAAAAATATTTTCGTGGTGTCTGTGCCTACTTTGTGCTGTGTCTAAGAGCCCTGGACCCCTCTACCCTGACAGAGAAACTCCAATTGCTCCCTTGGCTGGTATACATTTGCTTGGGAGTCTATTTCCTCAGGGAACTTGACCTGTATATAAAACAAGGCACTTCAAGCATGTAAGCCCCCACGGGCTGTCCTTATATCTCTAAGAAGTCCTCATGGGACTGGTGAGATGGCTCAGCTGGTAAAGTGCTTGTCAGACAAGCACGAGGAACTGAGTTCAATTCCTAGAAGCCATGTTTAAGTAAAAAAAAAGAAAATCTAGGCATGACAATAGTCTTGTAGCCCAGCACTGGGCTGGTGGACACAGGTTGACCTATGCATTTCTGTCTCTGTCTCCAATTTACCCTCGCTGCACCAAGAATGTACCAACTCATGTACCACCATGGCTGGCTTTTCACGAGGTCCTGGAGATTCAACTCTGGTCTTCGCAGTTGCAAAGCAGCTGCATTGACCAGCAGCCTCCCTCTAGGTTCGGAGCCAGACACTGCCTCAAGGGAATATATACAGCAAGCCCATTGCTGAAAAGTTACCTTGAACATGTGTTCTCTGGGAAAGGACTCAGGAGAGAATATCGCTTGCCTGCAGACCCGATGAGCTGAGTTACGTCCCAGGGATTCACGAAGTTGGAAGAGGAGAGCTGGCTCTTGAATGTTGTTCTCTGATATGCATGTTTTGACATGTCTATATGAGACCCCAACACACATACACATGAAAATAAATATGTAATGAAACAATTTACTCTTGAAAAATTTCCAAAATCCATGCCCCAGGATGTCTTTACATAAATAAATGAATCATAGTTATAAAGCCCTTAGTTATATTTATAAAGGTTCCAGTGTGTAACAAGTCCTATGTAAAAAGAAGTGTTTATTAGCTAAATCAATAAGGGAATTATGTGTGCAAAGTTCCCCCAAAGGAACAGAGTGTAAGAGTGTGCATACAAAACAGGTTGGTGGATTAAGAGATGGCTCAGTTGGTTAAAGTTGCCTCGTAAGTATAAGGACCTGAATTCAGGGTCAGAGAACCCAGGCAAAAAAAAAAAAAAAAAAAAAAAAGCCAGGTGCGGTGGTGCCGTCTGTAGTCCCAGCACTGGGGAGATGGAGACCTTCAGATCCCTGGGCGCTTGGTGATACAGGCCAGTGAAGGTGCTAAAGCAAACAAGATGGATAGCACCTGAAAAATAATAGCTGAGCATGTCCTCTGGCCTCATATGTACACACACACACACACACACACACACACATTGGCCATTTGTATTCTAAAATAGGTATATTCATCTAAATACAGATATTTCCACTGGATGTATATGCATATGTATATTTCTGTCTTGGTCTATTTTTCTGCTGCTATAATAAAATGCTCAAGGTGCTATATAAATAAAGAAAAGAGATGTATTTAGCTTACACTTTAGAAAGTCTAAGACTAGGTGGCCTCCATCTCTTCAGGCCCCACAGGCCTCATGGTAGGCAGTATCACAATGGTGGGATCAATTATGTAGTGAGACTAGAATCAAGAGCCATTCACCAGTCAGTCTCTCTGTCTGTATAATAACTTGCTTTTACAGTAACTAATGAGGGTCTTCTGAGAGCTACATTACTCTCTTTCCAGGGTAGTGTTCCTAATGACCCAACTCTTTCCCATAAGGCCCCACCTTTCAAAGATCCTCCTCTTTAGAACCATTCATTTTTATTTTCTCTATATGCATAGAGATTTATTTTTATGTTCTATTTACACGTGTGTGTGTGTGCATGTGTGCGTGTCTGTACCACATGTATGCCCATGCCTGTGGGAACCAGAAGAGGGTATTGAATCCCCTGGAGCTAGAATTACAGGGAGTCGTGAGCCACATAGGTACTGGAAACTTGGCTAGGGCCCTATAGAAGAACAAGAAGTATGCTTAAGTACTGAGTGATCTCTCCAAACCCTCTTTTAAATGTAAACATTTCTATTTATTTTGTGTGCATGTGTGAACATATGTGTGACTATGTACATGCTGTGGAACACATGTGGAGGTCAGAGGGTACATTGAGTCGGTTATTTTCTTGTGACCATACTTAGGTTGTTAAGTTTGGCCTCATTCGCCTTATCCATCTTGATGGCCCCACCTTGTTTTTGTTGAGATTGTATCATTCGTTGGTCTAGAACTCACAAGTAGATGAGGCTGGACTCAGACATCTGCTTGCTCTGCCTCCGTGGAGCTGGGAGCTGGGATCAAAGCTGGGATCACCATGCCCAGCTTTGTTTTAATCAAGGGTCTTGGGGCTGGGGGAGGGTGTGAATCTCTCCCCTTCAGACCACCACACTGAGGACCAAGCTCTCAGGCCAGATCCAAACTGAAGCAAGAGGGTTTGGTGCTGTGTTTTTATCCTATACTGGCAAAAACCCTCCATCTTAGGGCAAGAGCAGATCACTCACCACCCAGAAAACCCGTGTCCTCTCCCCACAAGTTCTCCCCTCTCTGCCTTACGACCTTGGCTTTCTGGATGTGCAGTGTTCAAGGTGGGTCCTGCTGGATGTCCTTCATCAGCAGGGAAGTCCAGCCTCGCAGGGAGGGTCATGCCTTCCTGGTCGGAGGTCCCTCCCGTGACAGGTGAGAATGTTGCTCAAAGTCAAGCAGCAGGAAGTGAGCCTGCATAGGAAAGGCAATTAGCACCCCATCCCTCACACCTCTGATCTCACTTATCTAATCGCTTCCTAATTAAATAAGATGTGCTGCCTACCGGGCAGCCACTCATAGGGACGCTGTGACTCATCAGGAAGACATGAGAAGGCTTGCTCCTGTGTAAGTGGCCAAAGTTCTTACTTTAGATTAAAAAAAACAAAATCTCTCTTGGTGAGGAGGTGAGGAGGACAGACAGAGAGATGGCTCCATGGGCAAGAGCTTTCTGGGAAAGAATGAGTTCGGATGCCAGCATCCTCGTGAAACGCTGGGCATGGCCAGGGTGCGTTTGGAACCCCAGTGCTGCAGAGCCAAGCGGGCAGAGGCTGGAAGATTGCTGGTTCTTGCCGGCCTAGCTCCAGGCTCAGAGAGGAAGGCAGGGAGATTGATAGATTGGACCTCCTCTGGCTTCTACCCAAAGCACAGGTTCACATAGCCACACCCACTTGCACATAATGTCACACACACCTTATACACACACTGAAAGGTCTCCGAGTGGGTGTTCGAGAGAAGCCGAGAGACTAGAACAGACAGGTGAAGAACAGCCTTTCTGGAACTCTGGAGAGTTTAGGCCCCAGTGTCAGAGACAGATGGTGGAGGGGGTCTCTGAAGAGGGGAATAAGAGCCAAACAACACAAGAGGGGCCTCTTTTTACAAATTTTTAAGGATGGAGGTTTCACAGCACAAGCCTGAGCAAGACACTCAGATTCCCAAGCAGGAGATGGGGTAGGGCATGGGAAACAGGATGTGTGGCTCCCAATTCCTCCCTCCCTTCATGTAAGCTCACCTCTCATATGGGAGATCCTGCACCTGCAAGTCTGTTAGCAAAGACCTCAGCAGAGGCTGTCTCAGCGGGGTGCCTGTCAGTGTCTGTGAGAGGGAGGGGCTGCCACAAGGTACTGTGACCTGAGCCACAGCTGGATTCTAACATTACATTCGTGTACACACACACACACACACACACACACACACACACACACACACACACA
>NW_026596466.1:531019-595025 GCF_907164565.1 Psammomys obesus | reverse complement strand
CACACACACACACACACACACACACACACACACACACACACACACACTTTTAAATATATTATTTATTTGCTATGTGAGTGTGAACACATCCCACAGTTTTGTGTGTGGTGTGTGTGTAGATCAGAGGACAATTGCAGTCAGTTCTCTTCCACCATATGGGTCTGAGGTATCAAATTCATGTCATCAAACTTGGTAGTAAGTGGCTTTACCCACTGAACCGTCTTGTTGGCCTCTCTGATTTATACATTTACATATGTATATATTTATGTTTATATATGTATATTTATATGCATTTATATATGTATATATAGTATAAAAATATATTTGCATTTCTAAAAGATTCTCCTTTAGAATACATATGAAATTTTCCTTGAGAATACAATTTTTAAAAGTCTTTTTGTTTTATACCTGTCATTCTTCCTGCTTGTGTTCCTAGGTTTACTGAGGTATTCTTTAGCCTTTGAGATGCAAAGAGAATTCTAGACCGTAGCTGACTGTAGTGGTTCAAAGTTCTATTACTTAGCTGCATATGGTGGCGCACAGGCAGCTCTCAGGAAGCTGAGACAGGAGGATTGGGGGTTTGAGGTCGGCCTGTGCTTTATCTTAAGGAAGGAAGGAAGGAAGGAAGGAAGGAAGGAAGGAAGGAAGGAAGGAAGGAAGGAAGGAAGGGAGAAAACCCACAAGGCTGAGAGCATTGACTCACACCTGTAATTTCAGTACTTTTGGAAGGTTAAAGCAGGAGGATTACAACAAGTTTAACACCAACTTGGGATGCATAGTGAGTTCAAGGCTACCTTGAGACCCATCTCAAAACAAACAAAAACAAAACAGAAACTTCTAGAAGCATCTGGAGGTATCTCAGAAGGCCCTCTAGACCGTGCACTCATGGCAGTGCCATCTTTGGACATATGCCCTTGCATACAGCGTTCTATACCCTCAACTCTATACCAGGCTATCCCAGCCCAGACACCAACCGCAAGAAAGGGCAGTGATGTGGAAAGACACTGCAGAAATTATAAAGACGTCAGGAAAATTAGCTTACGATGAGAGAGCAGAAAAGGTAGCCTCCAAGGATGGCATGGAGGGGGTTGAGGAGAGAGAGTGTGTGTTCTTGTTAGTTTTACTTATAAATGATACTATCTGGAGTCACCTGGGAAAGCACTCTTGGGAAAATTTGTGTGCACTGGGGCTGGCCCGTGAGTTTTCTTGATAGGTCAGGGCATCATTCCCTGGGTTCGGGTCCCCAACTGAATGGAAAGGAGAGAGTGAACCAAACACCAACACTTACTTCTGTTTCATGACTGCAGATGCAGCGGAAACAACCCCTTTTCTCCTAAGTTGCTTTCGTTGGTGAAGGGACACCAGCCCACTTGAGCGTGTGGCTCTGGCACACCCTGCCCTTCTCCTCCATTCTCTCCGCTTTGCTAAAACCTGTTAGAGTACATCCCTAAAGCTAGCCACCAAGGTCTGTACCCTTAATTTGGCCACTTCCTCCTCCCGAGGTTCAGTACCAAGATCCAGAAGTCTAGCAATCAAAAGCCCCCGTTAGCTTACCTAATTAACATGCCCAATCAAAATTGAACCCCTCACAGTAACAGGGGTTTCCTCTTTTTCCTTCATAAACTGCCATTTGCCTGTAGGCCACATCTGTCTCTTCTCTATCTAGAGGCAGTTCCTTGCCCCATCCCTTGCTCCAAATATTCCTGTCCCCTCTTCCATGTTCTTTTCCCCTTCTCCGTCGTCTTCCGTCTCCTGTCTTTGTCTCTTATTCCCTGACCTCTGTCCCTCTAGGACAAAGAAATCTCCTTTGTGCTGAGAATCTGGTCTGAGCCAATATAGCATGATCTCTTACCATCAGGATCTTTTATCAAGCAACTGAAGAGGAAACAGAGAGATAAGAGTGGATGAGAGGACAGGGTGGCAGTGGGAGGGGTGAGTGTTGTTGAGGAAGTTTTATCTGAGGCTCTTTGGTGGGTCAGGCTGGAATGCTAAACAGCTAAACGCAAACTCTTGTCTCTTTTCTTGTCAAATTGAAAATGACTATTGACATTTGCTGAAGAACACAGTTCTTCTCCACTCTTTTTCCCTATTTCCCCTCATCTCTTCATGTATAGACTCAGACTAGTGAAGCTGCCAGCAAGAGATGCTCTGACCTGTTGACCTGTATGTCAGTCAGTGAGATCTGGGGATACAGCTTTGTGAGACCTCACTGATGGTAATGTGTCCCCCTGAGTCATCTCTGCTTTTGCAAGTCACCCCAATAAATTCATTGGTTCATCAAGCTGGACTTTGGTATAATTGTTAACTTTGGTCTTTTGTGAGTTCCCTATATAGGATGGAAAAAAAAAAAAAAAACAAAAACCAAAAAACATGTCTCAGAGAGGGCACCTATTACAGATCAGAGAAGTGATTCCACATTTGTCTAGCTTAATGAATCAGTGAGTTAATGGGATTACTTAGAGGAGCTTGGCCGACCCAGAGGTAGCTGCAGCCCCGCAAGCACACTAGCTCTGGGAAGAACCATAAACGGCTGCTTCCTTTACAACCCACAGGCAGCTCCGCTGGTGGAACCAGCAGTTAACTGTACGGTTAACTGTATGTTAGCATTCACACAGACTTGCAAGGAGGCCTTGGGAACCTTGTAAAATTCAGGAGCTTGTTGGGCCTTAGAGGAATGTTTCAGTTCAGAGGAAACAGTTACACAACAGGGATATTTAAACATCTGAGCAGGGGTTTGGGGGGTCTTCCGACCTTCCCTTGTGGGTGATGATTTCTCTCTCAGTCCCTGCTGTCTGCCTGGGGTTCAGTCTTACCTGAACAAAGCTGTTCGTGCGAGGGGAGGGGCCTTGGAAAGGGTGGTAGAGACGGGTATTTCAGAATCAACTCAGTTCCTATTCTGCGTCACCCTCCATCAGCCCATCTGGAGGGAGCACCCAGATGTCCCCCTTCCACCAACTCTAACACAGATCCAACACAACTCAAACACCTGGTCAATCCATTTGTCAAAAATTTATCATAATCAAGCTGCTACTTATCAATGAGGGATGCAGAACAGACACAGGAGCTTGCAGCACAAGCCAGAATGTTACAGAGAATATAAGTCTGAACCACAAACATCTGTGCCAAGTTACACTTACAGTTTTCTACCAATCAGGATTCAGGGATGGGGGCTTTCCTAGGAACATGTCTGTGTGGTACACTATCCTGTTCTCATTGGTTGGTTTATTCAAGTGTGGCGGGGTGACGTGCCTAGCATTCACGTTTCAGCTTGCCAACCAGCATATTAGCTATCCAAGGACATCTTTCTCTTTGCCTAGCAAGATGTCATTTACCGAGGGAGGTCTTGCGATCTTAAACTTTATTTGACCCCTATTCAAAATCGAAGTTTTTTTTTTTTTTTTTTTTTTAACTCAAAATGGCTTCAGTTTGGATCCTTCTTACAATGACTTTACCCTTCCACATGGCACCATTCCCTTTCTTTGTATGTGTGTGTATATTGATAAGTGTGTATGTACTTTTTTTGTGTACTCGCCTGGAACTTGACAAGTAGGCTAGCTTGGCTGGTCAGCCAGCCCCAGGGAGCCTCCTGTCTGTACCTTCCCAGTACCCATCCCCGGCACACCCCACACTCCTGGCTTTATAGTGGATTCTGGGGACTGAACTCTGCACACATGCTTCCACGGGAGGCACACAGTAGTCTCCTAGTCTAGGTACGGTCTATCTATTTCCTTGGTCTACTTTTTTTGATCAGGAAATCACAGCAGTTGTTTTAACAGGCCTCTAGGCACCAAACAGGGAGGCTGGCTTCCAGCAGCCAGGGCTGGCCCAGAGCAGACAGTCTGTAGAACCTGGCCATGATCATTTGATGATGGGCAGCCTGGGCCTCTCAAGGCTCCCTTTATAGTTGTTCCGGACAGCTCTGTCCAGCTTTAACTTCCTCCCAGGCTTAAAGCAATTGCTCAGCCTGGGGCAATCTGGTGAGTACTGAGTCATCTGCGAAATGGCGAGGATGAGTTTGCTGTGGAGCAAATCCACCTGCGTGTCTCCTTCTTCTTCAGAAAAAGTGGTCTCTGTTCCTCTGAGAAAAATGGGTTTCTACCAGTCCGACCACTCTTAGGACCAGATGTGTTGAAGTTCAGTGAAAGTTCTAAATGGTTTCAAGGACGACAGCCTGGGCCCTGGTAGCTCCAACAAGCCAGGTTCTCAATATGGTGATTAAAGAGATACACAGCAGGGAGAAGCAGAGAACCGGTGAGGGTGGGACCCAGCATGCAAAGTGCTTGCAAAGGGCTTGATCCCGTCTGAGGGTTTCTATTGCTGTGAAGAGACGAAAGGACCACAGCCACTCTTACAAAGGAACACATTCAGTTGGGGCTGGCTTACAGTTCGAGGTTTAGCCCATTATTATCATGTCAGGAAGCATGGCAGTGTCCAGGCAGACATGGTGATGGAGAAGGAGCTGAGAGTTCTACATTTGGATCAGCAGGAAGACTGTGTGCCACTGAGCCTGGGCTTGAGCTTCTGAGACCTCAGAGCCTGCCCCCTAGTGATGCACTTCCTCCAACAAGGCCACACCTATTCCAACAAGGCTGTAGCTCCCGATAGTGCCACTCCAATAGGCCTATGGGGGCCTTTTTTATTCAAACCGCTGCAGATCCCAACAGCTGTGTAGAAGAGCCAGGTGAAATGTTGGGTGCTTGCAATCTCAGTGGCTTGGAACGGGAGACAGAATTCACGGATGGGAGACCCTCACTTGCTGGCAAGCTCCAAGACAGTGAGGGACCCTGTCATTAAAAACAAAAATAAAACCAGAAACCAAAAAAACAAGGTGGATGGCACCTGAAGAATGACATCCAAGCTATGCTCTGGCCTCTACACACATGTTCACACATGAACACACATGTCTGAGAAACATATGCACCCCCTTACACACACACAGCAGAGAAAGGAGGTTATTCCATGTAAATTCATTGGAGATGAAGAACAGCTAAAGAGGTACAGTCACACCCCGCTAAGTCTATCTTCGGGCCATGGACATACGGCTAGAGTTATGCATCATGAGGCCTTCCAGTCAAGGTGCAATGCTGCCCATCACTGACCCATCATTACGTCAGCTCCAGTCCCTCCTGTAAGGTGCCTAGGCAATTTGTCAGATAGGTGTGAAACGTCTTCCAGGAAGACAAGTGCTTCCTCTCATTGGCCCAAGGCTTCAGCCTTCTCTTCCCCTATTCTGAGACTCCTGGGGGGAGTTCCGATTCCTTGGGGACCATTGCTTCTATAATCTAATAGCTGACGGGGGGTGGGGGTGGCATATGCCTTTTTCTTTAGAGTACTCTCATTCCACCAATACAGACTGCTACATCATTTCTTTTCTTGTATGCATATATATGTGTGTGCACATGTGTGTTGCAGCATACATGTATACACAAATTTGCAGAGGCCAGGGGTAGATGTTGGATGTCTTCCTCAGCCACACCCTACCTTGGTCTTTTTTTTTTAAACCAGGGTCTCTCACCAAACCTGAAGCTCACTGGCTTGGCTAGAGCAGCTGGCCAGTGAGCTCCAAGGATATGCTGTGGTGCCCAGGCTTTCCAAGGGAGCCTGGGATCTGAACTCAGGTTCTCACGCTTGAGCAGCAAGTACTTAATCAATGGAGCCATCTTCCTAGCCTGTGTTATCCTGTTTTCTAAAATAGACCCACTGAGCACTGAAGGGTGGCCAGACTCACACTCAAGCTTGGAGCTGTGGCATTGTGATAGAGTGCTTTCCTAGCATGTGTGAGACTGTGTGTGTGGTGTGTGTGGTGTGTGTAATACCACTTGTTTTGTTTTTTTGAGATAGTGTCGAGCTGGCCCTGAACTTAATATGTAGCTAATGATGACTTTTCACTCCTGATCCTTCTGCGGCCAGGTTTCCCAAGTGCTGAGCTTATAGGCACGAACCACCACGCCAGGTTCCATGTCCGTCTTTGTAGGAAGAATCTGCTACCCAGAAGCTGAGTGGCATTGGTGATTGACAGCTGATTGGAGTCCAGCTGGCCCCAAGCTGGCTGCTGCTGACTATGCTCCGGAGTCAGAGCCTGTCCATGCTGGGTTCTTGGATAATTCGTCAATACAACTCTGCAGACGGAAGCCTTGATGACACGGGTCTATTTTTATTATTATTTCCTCTCAAAGAATTTTAATTAGCATATTAATTGAACTAAAAAAAGGACAAAGTGTAGCCAGGGACAAAATTGGAAGTAACAAACTAAACTATGATCCAGCTAAGAATGCCAATGGGGTTGGGGGTGGGGGAAATCCGGGCCACAGAGCAGTGATGCTTCAAGCACAAACAAGGTCAATGCTTGTAATCTCAGCACTCCGGAAGCTGAGGCAGGAGGATGATGACCTTCAAACCCAATTGGGCTGTATCTCAGGACAGGGGCTCCCAGACCCCCAGGCCCATTTGTGGATAAACGGTGTGATAACTAATATTGTCAGCTTGTCAGGATCTAAAATTACCTCAGAGACAAATCTCGGGGCGTTTGAGAGGGAGATCCTAGACCAGATTAACGGAAGCGAGATGTGCCTTATCTGGATGACACCATCCTTAGATTAAGGGAAAAGGAGAAGAGAGCTGAGAGCCAGCATTCATCAATTCTTTGCTTCCCAACTGCAGCTTCTATGTGATCTCATACTCTTGCTTGTACCTTCCCCACCACAAGGGACTACATTCCCTCTGGAGCTGTAAGTGAAAACCAAACCCTTTCCTTCTCCCCCGAGGCTACACATGTACAAATGAAGTGGAAATATAAACCCAGAGTGTGGGTGTGGGTGTGTACCCTTGATCATCTGAGCAGGTGTATGTGTGTATGAGGGTGAGAATATTAAGGATGTGACTGTGGGTAAGAGGTCCTTAATGGCTGTAACACTTCTACCCGAGGAATGCTGTCACTCCTGTTCTCCGGTGATGGCTTTTCTGGCCTCTGACACTCTTGCTCCCCACCTATAACAGCTCCTGGGATCTATTGGGAGACCTTGGGCCTAGGAGGCTTATGACCTTGGGCATTCTGTGATTCCAAAATGAAAGGCTCAGAGTTGCAGATGTAGCTCAGTGCCAAAGCACTTGCTAGTATACATGAGGGCCTGGGGGTCATCCCCAGGACTTTCAAAAGGGAAGCTGTGCTGCAGCTCATTGGTGGACTGCCTGTTCAAGGCCTCTAGGTTCCATCCCTAGGCAGGAAGGAAGAAGGACTCTGGGAGATAGAATTGGCCACTTGGGACTGGCTGCCATTATCACAGGATCTAAAGTTAGCTTTGAAACGAAGCTGTCTGTGGTTATGAATACTGTCCCAGCTTTCCTGCCTCACCAGGTCAAATCTTATGACATTGGGGAGAGGGGGTAGAGCAGGAGGGCCTGCTAAAGGAAACCCTGGCCTCTGCTACTTCCTAGGGAGCATTTGCTGGCTGTGATCAGCAGGGGGCAGTATCATATGAAAGCTGTGAGTAGGAGCTGAGGAATCTGGAGAGTTGAGAGAGAGCGGGTCAGACATCTTCTATCCCCGTTACCCTTCATCCATCCCTTTCTCCAGCTCCCTCCAGCTCTAGCCAAGCTTCCAAACCCATCATAGCTAAAATGAGCTCAGTAGATTCTATCTCTAAACCTTGACAGAGGATCAAAATGTCTGTGGTTGACTTGTACAGAGATGTGTGAGGTTTTCTGAGGAAGAGTTGTACTTACTGTGTAGCCCAGGATAACACTGAACTTAGTGATCCTCCTGTCTCTGCCTTCTAGTGCTGGGATTACAGGTCTGTGCCAACATTTCCAGGTCTGGGTGGAAAAAAAGTGTATATATATATTTGAATGTAAATATATTTATTTTATATACAATAACAAATTATTTAATCTTCATGCCACAAGTATTTGTGATTAAATAGGTGTAGGTAAAGATGTGAGTGTGTGTATTTATACAGGTGTGGGTGATGGAGATCAGTGTTGGTATCTTCCTCCATCATTCTTCATCTTACTTTTGGGGCAGGGTCTGTCACTGAACTTGGAGGTCACTGAATAAACCGAAGTTGGAGTAAACCCCAGGGATCCTTCTGTCTCCATTCCCTTAGTGTAGGGGTTAGAGGTTTGCACTGCCAGGCTTGGCTTTTTATGTGAGCAACTGAGATCCAAACTTGGGGCCTCATGCTTGTGTCCTTAAGTACTTTACTGAGAAAACCATCACCCCTGCCCTTGGTAAAGATTTTTAACCAGTTCTGAAGAGGTTTCTGTCACACACACACACACACACACACACACAGAGAGAGAGAGAGAGAGAGAGAGAGAGAGAGAGAGAGAGAGAGAGAAGAAATGATACTATCCTGAAATGAATTAACTCTCTCATTCCAGACCCTTCTGCAGAAATTGGTCCTATCCGGCTATATTATTTTTCTCTTTTGCCTTTCATCTTTTGGCTGAGATTTCTCTGCTCAACCATCAGCCAGCCACTCCACAGGCCTCGCACCAGCACCATAGCCCTGTGAGGCTAATTCAGTCAGAGGCTTATTGGGTTGCAGCTGCCAGGACGGATGGCGTCTTCGACAAGGGCATTCCGCTTTGAGATTAAATTCTCCCACAGAGACAGGGCCCTGCCATTCCGGGTAAAATATGAGCTCTGTCCCCGAGACTGCCCTGAGATCTGTGAGATTTCAGGGACTCTGCTGCTGAGCCTTTGGGGACGTGCACCAAGGACAGAGAAGGGTTAGCGATGAAGTCCTCAATGCTTCCACTCCCACCCCAGAGTGGGAAGAGTCCTGGTTAGAATGCTTGCTTCTCGTCCTGCTGGCGGGCAACCTTGAGCATTCGGACTCACCTGCCCAAATTGCAGGTGTACCTCCTGGAGGTCATGATGTAGACCTGTGGCGCAGATGGAATCAGAGGAGGCTGGAAAAGATGCAGGCACCATCCACCTTGCCTTTTGAAACATGATTCCTACTGGGACAGAGAACTCGCTGATTTGATTGGGCCGGCCAGCGAGCTCTGAGGAGCCTCCTGTCTCTGCCTCCACAGCCGCCACACTAGCATGACAAGGGAGTCATCATCCCTGACTTTTCACATGTGTCTTAGTTTCTTTTAGAGATAGAAGAGGAATAGGTATCTAAGAGACAGTTTAGCACCATCTCTTCTAGTGATACAGTACTCCAACAAAAGCAATGGAGGGGAGAAAGGATTTACTTCGGCTCACAGTTCCAAGTTGTAATCCAGCATCTATTCATAGTCTATCCATCACATTCATAGTCAAGAGCAGAGAGGAGTGAATGCATCAAAGCATACACGCCTCAGCTCAGTTTCTCTACTCTTACACAGTCCCTTGCCCAGGGAATCGTGCCACCCACACTGGGCAGGTTTTCCCACCTCAACATAATCAAGATACTGAGCCCCAGGAATCCTCCTGTCTCTGCTTCCCCCATCCATGCTGAGATTAGGATTGCACACCAGCACACTCTGCTTTTTAAAGGGTTCAGGGGGTGTTTAACTTAGACCCTCATGCTTGTAAAGCATGTACTTTACAAGGCACCGTCTCCCTGGCACATTCGTGGGGCTTTGTTAAGAAAGTACTGGGCACACCTTTGGAGATTGTCGGGTAAGCCAAGGCGTTTGGGAGAGCATGGGATGAGAGGAATTTGGGCCGAACATGGAAACAATCCGTACTCACAGAACGTCTCACTGCAAAGAAGAGCAAAGACAAGCTGTCAGGGGAACAGGGCTCTTAAAGAAAAATAATACATATATTTTCTCTTTTTAGATGAGACAAACAAGTTTGTTTTGGTGCTGCTGGGAATGCCCTAGCAGCTGTCAAAACATGACGGTGCAGGGGCTGGAACAGCTGGTTGCTAGGTGAGAGCTATGTGCTCTGTAGAAGGAAGGTCTCTCCCATATTGGAAAGCATCTGTGGGTTGTGACCCCTCTGGTGGGGTCAAATGACCCTTTCAGGGGGGCACCTAAGACGATCTGCACATCAGATATTCACATTATGATTCAGTACAGTAGCAAAATTACAGCTACGAAACAGCAACAAAAATGTGGCTGGAGGCCACCACAACATGAGGAACTATATTAAAGGGTTGAAGCTTTAGGAAGGTTAAGAACCACTGATTTAGAGAGACCTTGTCTCAAAAAAACAAGAGCACTCAACCCCCCTCCCCCACAGCCATCTCATCTTGGGAGGAAGAATGTGCCTATTACTCTCCACCCATTTCCTTTGAGACAGCGTCTCTCACTGAAACTGGAGCTCACTCCTTGGCCACACTGGCTCATCAGTGAGCTTCCAGTATCCTTCTATCCCTGCCTCCTGCCACACCCAGCTTTTCACCTGGGTGCTGGGAACACAAACTTGGGTCTTCCTTCACGCACAGGAAACATTTTCCCCACTGAGCAATCTTCCCAACCCTTTGCTCATTTTATCAGTACATGGCATCAGAATACGACTTTGTTGTTTTTGCAGTAAGGCCTCCCCGAGCGCCACCGCATGGCAGAGACATGTGTTCTTTTCCTCTGTCAGGCACATTCATCCATCCATTTGAGTCAAGGTTGTTTTTTATTCCTTTTTTTTTTTTGAGATAGGATTTCATGTAGCCCAGGCTATCCTCAAACCCTTTATGCAACCGTGATGACCTTGAATTCCTGATCCTGCTGCCTTTGCCTCCCAAGTGTGTGCTCCTATGCCTGGGGTGTGTAGCGCTAGGGCTCCAACCCTGGGCTTCCTGTGTGGTAGCCAAGCACTCTCCCTGTTGGGCTGCATCCCCAGCCAGATAAAGGGTTATGAGGCACCCACTGAGCTCCACTCAGTGCTGGGCCTGGCGGAAAGGCGAGAGCACATCACAGTTCACTTCCAAGGCAACTGCCTCTCTGGTCAGTGGCTCTGGGCCTATCTGCATTCCCCATACTGTGCCCAGCAGCTGTCACCAGGTATCAGGTGTTTGGTATACCAAGACAAAACAAAACAAAGCAAAAATGTAGCACGTATAATTTGCAAACACACATTAGCCCCCCAATACAAATTCATTGCAATATATATATATACCTATTGGAGGGCAGGTGAGTTGGCTCAGCCAGTGAAGGTGCTTGCTGTCGAACCTGGTGGCCTAAACTCAATTGCCAGGTCTCATGTGGTGAAAAGTGAGAGGAGACACTTGATAGTTGTTCTCACTACTTTCACACAGTGCTGTGGCATGCACTCTCTCCTAGGTGAATAAAATGTGTGTGTGAGTATATGTGTGTGGTCATGAGTCCATTCTTCACAAAATGAAGAATATGGCAAGCATACGGGAAAGAAATCAAGGCAATGCCTAGAGAATCGGCTAGAACCCAACACGCCATTCAAGTATTTTCTTAATGTGAACGTCGGGATATGACTCATTCAGCCCAGACAGACACTGGCCATTGATTCTCCGTCAGGTTGCTCAGCGCGGCATCCCACAGGAAGTGCGGCCCACGGGGGCTCTTTTATTGACTGCTGTGGGCACTTACATGCCGCAACCCTGGAGGGGCCTAGCCTTACCAGACCATTTCCTTTGAACTCAGCCAGTCCATGTGGTTATCTTACAAAAGTGGTTTATTTAAAAAAAAAAAAAAAAGGGAATAAGGGAGAGGTGAAGGGGTGGATATGGGAAATGTTAGGGGGTGAAACAGGGGCTGAGAATTAAGAACATATAATATTTTCAAAAAGAAAATAATGTGGGTTGCCAGATGTGGTGGCACACTCCTCCTATGTCAGCAATCCGCAGGTGGAAACAGAAGGATTGTGAGTTCAAGAGTTCAGTCCCCGGAAGTCACCCCAGTGGTGCAGGCTCAGAAGATTAGTGAGGAAGACCCCTGTGCTGGCTGACCAGCTTAACCTATGTGGTGAATCCCAGGCCAGTGAAAGACATGGCCTCAAAACAAAACCCAACATCAAGGGGACTGGTTTGAATCATGGCATGAGCACTCAGTGAGAGGCTTTTGCCCATATTCCTGTGGGCCAAACGGGATGTTTGTGAACTCATCTGTGATGGGATTTGGTTATGCTCCCCGCCCCCCCAGCACCACACCCCAAAGAAGCCACCTTCTCCCCCAAGAGTGAGTTATACAACATGGACTCAGAAGGTTCTTGTCTGCCTACTCAGAACGTTCAACCTTTGGAGCAGAACAGTCGTGGTTCGTCTCGCTTCTGTCTGGGCTTTAAAGTAAACAGCCCACTCACACCCTGAGAATTTACAGATTGAGAAGGATATAAATACATCCATTTGTTTTAGGGTGTTGGAGAGGAAAAATGACACTTTTAGCATCTAGAAAGGCTGAATCATGCTCCTGAGGTATGCAAGTGAATCCACGACTCCTTTGCTAGGTTGAGTGTAATTTTAGAGCAAAGTAAGTATAATTCGTGACAGAGCTGCCACACGTATCCCTTTGTGCCCCCTTCCCAGTTCTGCAACTATAAGCAAGGACTGTGATTTTATTTATTCGTTTATTTAACTGTGGCAGTGTTGAAGACAGAAGCCAGGACCTAAGCAGGTGCTCTGCCACTCTGGAGCATCCCCAGCTCCTCTTCTCTTTTATTTCTTTCTTTTTAAAACTTTCTAAATTTTATTTTAATATTTATTTAATTATTATTTATATAGTGTTCTGTCTGCATGTGTGCCTGCACACCAGAAGAGGGCACCAGATCTCATAGATGGTCGTGAGCCACCATGTGGTTGCTGGGAATTGAACTCAGGAAGAAGAGCCAGTGCTCTTAACCACTGAGCCATGCCTCTTTAGCCCCCTTCCTTCCTTCCTTCCTTCCTTCCTTCCTTCCTTCCTTCCTTCCTTCCTCCCTCCCTCCCTCCCTCCCTCCCTCTCTCTCTCTCTCTCTTTCTCTCTCTCTTTCTTTCTTTCTTTCTTTCTTTCTTTCTTTCTTTCTTTCTTTCTTTCCTTCTTTCTTTCATAGAGTCTCACTATACATCACAGGATGTCCTTGAACTAAAGACTTTCCTGTTTCCTGCCTCAGCCTTACAAATTCTGGAATCACAAAAAATAAACCACCTCATCCAGTTTATGGTTCTATGTATCTTATAGCTTTCCAAAAGGTTGAAGGTGCACTTTCAGATAAGTCTGAGAATTGTGACAAGAGTCTGAAGTCTTTTCTCTCTGCCAAATTTCACATGTCTAAGTCATAATAATTTGTCCTCATGACCCTCAAGAGAAGGACCCCAGCAGCCTCCGGGCTTGGGCAGTTTGTACGCTGCAGGGGGTCCATCATTTCCCCCAAGTTCCAGAAGATTCTCTCATTATTCTGCCAAGCCCTCTCCAGAGATTGGAAAGTTGTAACCAGGACAAAATAGCTTTCAGGAGGTACTGAAGAAGGATGTCCGTGAAGTATCTGAGGGAGTCTAGAAACTAGAATCACTTCTCATCATCCTTGGGGGAGGTGCTCACTATGAAGCCCAGGCTGCCCCAGCCTTTGACCACAGGCGTGAGCCACCATGCTCAGTGCCCTACAAACCCTTTACGCTGGGAGGAGGAAAGGCTGGAAAAGTTCTGGTCCGATGAGGATGGTGTTGGTTTAACCACGGTGCCCCTGGTAACAGACGTGGCTTTGAATCTTGAGCTGGGAGGCTTGAAGGAACCTAGCAATTCCAAGGAGAGCCTGATATTAAGGATGCATGCTTCAGCCTCTCCTCAGCCTCCAGAGCAGGCCAGCTTCACAAAGATTCTCAGGTGTCCTTGTCCATCTAGTGCATGCTATGGTGAATTGCTTTTATCTTTGGTCAGGATCTGCTGAGAAAACTGAGATGTTTTGGGACATTAACGTCCCAGAGGTGACTTTCAGCTACAAGGTGGGGGATTCTGGAATGATCCTCTGCCCCTGGGGCTTTGCTCTGCTTTATCTCTTGCCATTTCAGGAGAATGAGTGACCCCAGAATCTGAGCTTGGGCTGGGGAGATGGCATCTGCTGCTCTTCCTGGGTTCAATTCCTAGCACTCACATGGCAGCTCGCAATCATCAGCAACTCCAGTTCCAAGGAGTCTGACAGTCTCTTCTGTCCCCTTGGGCACTTCACTGAATGTGATACATAGACACAAATGCAGGCAAAACACCCATCCATGAAATAAAATGGAAAAATTAAAAGGAATCTAAAGTCCTGTCTAACAACCAAACCTAGGGTTAGAGAAAGCCCAATCTTTTTTGTTTTTTTAAGCTTGGTTTTTGTTCTGCTTTTTAAGATTTTATTTTGGAAGTAGAAAAATTTGGAGGAAATAACTAGTGGCTTAACTAATTCAGTTTGTATGGCCTTGCTAAAAATTGAACCCATCCATATGCATGATGCTAAGGGGCTTTGTCATTGAGCCACACTCCAGCCCCTCACTGGGGGATTCTAGGCAGGGGCTCTACCACTGAGCCACACCCCAGCCTCTCACTGAAATTCTAGGCAATTCCCTTACAACTAAGCTGTATTTCTAGGCTGAATTAAATTACAATCCTTTCCCCAAATAGCCAGTAACAGAGTTAAGGCAACCTATCCCCCACCCCCAAGGTCCTCCCTAAAGATAGCCTTTTCTCTTCAGGTTTTAGTCTTTGACATCTCCCCTTGCACTGTCTCAGTTTCCCGACCAGCTCCTAGGGAGTCCAAGCAGTGAGCCCTCATTCTGAGCTGGCCAGCTGTGGAAGAAAGATGGTATATTCACTCACACACATTGCTTGCTACCTTTTGAATGGGTTGAGTCATGGCCTGTTATATCCAGATGAGCCTCACCATACTCCACTCCGATTTATTTCAAGTGCGGATTTAGTTTCCTTTCTTGCAGTTACTAAGAACTTATTCCACCAAGGTAATTTGTTCTGCTCTGGTCCAAATGAGACACAGCAAGGAAAGACAGGAAATCTTCAATTTGGGAAAAGAAAGAACATAAATTCCAAAGTGTGAGCCTGCCAGTGTGGGGAGGTCTCATGGGAAGAGGCTGTAAAAGAATTCTATAAAGTTTTAATAACATAAGACCCAGGGTAGCAGAATTCAATGCAAGCCTGGGGACCTACTCTTTCCTTGATCATATGAAACGCAGGGAAATTTGCATCCATTCTGGCAAGTCCTTGGGTCTCTGAGCAGAGTACAGAAGCTTTGAAATTTCAAGGTTCATGTGAGTCCTGGTCACATCAAGAAACATGGAACCACTTTTTAGATCTGTTGAGTAGCATGATTGGCATGTAACTACAGGTCCCCTTAACTGAGAGTGACAGATAAGACCAGGGTCTGGACTGGGTCCTGGTTGGGAGGAGGGCATCCCTTAAAGATGAGTGGTTCTGCATCAGCTCCATGTTGGTTCCCATCTTCTACCATAAGATCAGGCACCCGTGATTGCACTGTGTCTCCCGGAACGGGTCCACCATGAAAGCCCTGGCGGCATCGCAGCTTGTGGGGTAGTTCCCTCCAGCAGGCCAGATGGCGTCTCCGTTCAGTCATGGCTGCGGGACAAGCACTGCGCTTGGGTTGGTTTTGTTTGTTTTTGTGTGTGTGTGTCAATGCACTGTGTGTGCAGGCACAACTGCACATGTGCGCACATCCATGTGGAGGTCAGAGGACAACCTTGGCTCTAGTTCCTCCAAACACCATCCATCTTGTTTCTCTTAGGCTGGGCTGGCTGGCCAGCGAGCCGCAAGGATCCACCCATTTCTGCTTCACTGAGATTATAAGCATGTGCAACTGTGCCTGGTTTAAAAAAAAAAAAAATTATGGTTTCTCGGAACTAAACTCGTGTCCTTACATTTGCAAGACAAGTACTTTAAAAACTGAGTGACCAACCCAAGCTCTGGATCAGGATTCTGTTGACAAAAAGACCTCAGAGTATATCAGTGTCTCTACCAAACAGATGCTGTGTTGGGGGAGGGGAAGTTGTTCCCCTGAAGCCAAGATGGAGCAGCAATGCCCTCTGTGATTTGTAAGCTCCTGCGCATTGCCTTACCGGAAGCATCTCCTGCCTGGCCATCAGCTTCTGCAATAAACACATCAGTCTCCCTCCTTCATAGGCTAGATTATCCTGTCTCAGCACCTTTATAGTGTGCTGGCTGCGAGAAGCCCTGTCCCATAATGTGATGGCCAGCTTCAACTGTCAACATGACACTAGCTAGAATCACCCTGGGAAGGAGTGTTATTGAAGTGTTGTTTACACCGTATTGGACTGTGGCCCTATGCCAGGAAGACTGTCTTAGTTAACCTGTGTGGGAAGGACCAGCCTACTGTGGGAAACACCACTCCCTAGGCAAGGAGCGCTGAACTGAATTATAGTGGAGAAACCAAGCTTAGCACAGACAAGCACACAAGAAGCATACAGACGTCCATTCTCTTTCTTTGGTTACGGATATAATGCACCAGCTAGCTCAAGCTCCTGCCTTGCCTCTGTAACTTCCCTACAGGGATGGGCCATAACTTGGAACTGTGAGCTGAAATAGACCGTTTTCCCTCAAGCTGCTCTTCATTGGGGTATTTTGCCAAAGCAACGAATATAAAACTAGAATATGCAACATCTCATGAACCTCCCTTCCCTCCACACGTACACAAGTCCTATTTACTCCTTTCTGGCTCAGCCCCTTTGTCATTATGAACTTAGGGAAGATACTTAACGACTTCAGTTTCCTAAACACAGGCACGCATGTGCACGCATGCCTGAGTGTACACACACAAAGGGGTACCTGCCCACAGCCCTCTGCACACACGTATCTTAGTGCCTACGATGAACACTTGTCTTTACTTACTTTAGTGTAGCTAGGGATACAACCCAGTGCTTAGGGCGTTTCACGTGCTAAGAAAAGTTTTGTGTCACTGAGTCACTGTTCAAGTCCCTCACTAGAGAGCTTATTTCCTTAATGTGTGTGTTGAGTGTGGAGACAATCCATGTCTTGAATGTGGAGGTCGGCGTACAGCTTGTTGGGGGAAGCTGGTTCTTTTTGTGCTGTGTATATCCTGACAATGAAACTCAGGGCATCATTTGGAGCCAGCGTCACCAGGGCTTACCACACATCTGGCTTCTCATGTGTGCTCTGGGACCGAACTCAGAACTCGGGTCCTTCTCTTGCAGAGCAAGCGCCTTACTGGCTGAGCTGCCGCCCCTGTCCTGCTATGAACTGATGCAGTATCACTCTTGCAAAAGCCCTTTACATGCCATACTGGAGAGGCACCATGGTGGTCATCTCATCCAGTGTCTCAAAGCATGGAAGGCCTGAGGAATTTGACCAGTGGGCAGGGGCTTGGCCCTGCGCATGGCTGTTTTCTTAGCATAATGTGGAGTACTTATCTTCCGCCTTTCCTCCTCTTCCTCCTCCCCCTCCTTCTGCCCCTTCCATGTGAGCCCTGGTCTCAGACAGACAGACAGACAGACAGGCAAACATCCTATCTCCCTTTGCCAGGCTCCTCCTACTCATCCACCTCCTCCCTCCTACCCTCTGCTTATTTTCTTTTCAATATACCTTGACATCTGTCTCTTTCGATGTCAGCCAGGAATGGAAGCTTAGGGCAGGGGAGGATCTGGTCTGTCTTATCTTAAATGGCCTATTTGCAACAATCCACAGGAGTCTAATACTCACTTGCTTCCTCGGCCTGGCTCCTCACCTCATCCCCATCCTTTTACCCATCTACTTAGCTCATGTCTGAACTGTTACTGTTAAGATGAACAGCTGTACTTTCTGGCCCTCACTTTCAGTCTTTTCCCAAGTGTCTAGATCATCCTGATCACATACATTGCTTTTTCTCCTCCCTAACTGGCCAGGATTTCCTTCTTGTTTTCTTTTGAGACAGGGTCTTACTTATGTAGCCCAGGTGACCTGGAACCTGTTATTTTCCTGCCTCAGCCTCCCACCCCAAGGCTAGAATTATAGATGTGTGTTATTTATTATTTTGGTGTGTATATGTGCAGGTGTGTTCAGGGTTCCCATGTGTGTAGAGGCCAGAGTTCAACTTCAAGCTGCACCCATCTGTAGACCAGGTTGGCTGGGCGGCCCACTGGATGACTCCTCCTGTCTCCATCTCCATCACAAAAGCTCTGCCTTTTACTTGGCAGCTGGGTTCAACCCAGACCCTTGTGCTTCTGAAGCGAGCATTTTACCGACTGGGCGGAACCATCGCCCCAGCCCACGCCCTTCCCTGCAGAACACAGCCTTTGTGCTATTAGT
The DNA here is from genome assembly GCF_907164565.1 of Psammomys obesus. Taxonomy (NCBI): domain Eukaryota; kingdom Metazoa; phylum Chordata; class Mammalia; order Rodentia; family Muridae; genus Psammomys; species Psammomys obesus. The sequence continues at coordinate 576,875 of NW_026596466.1, read as the reverse complement.
TGAATGGAGCTTGCAGCCAATTGGAGGAGGGAAAAACCTTTTTCCCCGAGTGGGGGGAAAAAAAAATCTCATAACAGGGAACTCAGCCATTTGTACATCGGATCCTTTTCCCACAAACCAGTTTTAAGTGCCCGGACACTGCACAGTTCCGAGCTTGGCGCCGGAGCAAAGTGAGATCCCAGGCGGCGGCGGGCGGGGTGATGCCGCTGCTTCCTGGAAGTGTGGTCATTGGTGAGATCCGATAGGGGCTGTGACTGCAAGTGGCCCGGATAATGGTAATTGCTTATGGGAGTGGTGCCAACCGGCCTGGCAGGCGGATGCTCAGAGGAGCCAGCACCCCGCAGAAGCCTGCACCGAGGCTGGGGTAGCAGGCAGGGTCGGGCACGCTTACTGCCAGTCTAAGGAAGGGCCCAGAGCAGTGGTTCTGAACCTGTGGGTCTCAACCCCCGCAGAAGTTTCGTATCAGCTATTCTGCACATCAGATGTTTACATTATGATTCATGAGAGTAGCAAATAGTGAAGCAGCAACGGAAATAATTTTATGGGGGGGGGGGTTACCACAACATGAGGAACTGTATTGAAGGGTTCCAGCGTTAGGTAGGTTGAGTATCACTTTCCTAGAGTATGACATGCTACTCTTTCCTTAACTCTTGCATTTGGTTTTATTGAGATAGGCTCTTGCGACACAGCTCAGGCTGGCCTTGAACTCAGGATCCTCCTACTGAACCGTGCTAGGGACGGATGTTCAAGCCACTGCACTCAGCAAGTGATAGCCGATACTGCCACCTTTTGAGACAGGATCTCGTGTAGTCCATGCTGGTAACCAACTCACAATGAGTCAAGGATAACCTTGAACTCTTGATCTTTCTGCCTCTACCTGCTGAGCACTGAAATTACCGTCTATGCTGGAGATGGATCCAGGGGTCTGTGGACGGCAGTCAAGTGCTTTATAAACTGACTCACATCTCCAGCTCAAGCTGCTGTTTTGTTGAAGGAGACAGGCAGATGGCAGGAGGACAAACAGAGATTATGCTACTGACAATTACTGCCATAATTCCCTGTGTCCAGGAAATGAGGCAAATCCCTACTTGCCACAGGCTCTGGATGTCCGGAGGCCCCTGCTATAAATCATGCATAATCAAAACAGTCTTTCCCTTCCCAGGTGTCTGTGTCCAGGCTGTGGGTCATCTGCAGGCTGCTCAGAGCTGACCCAGTTTCTGAGGATCTTGTTGGTGAAATGCTTGATTAGCTTTTGATTGCAGCCATCTGCACCTCTTTTGTACAAAATACTGTTTTTAGTTAAATTAAGAAGAATGATAATGCTAATTACTGGTTGTTAATGTGAGTGAGATACATCCAAAGGAGTATCACAGAGCCAGAAAGAGTTATGGAATAGTGACTGTTACACACAGACAGGATCGGAACTCTGTCAACTGAAGCTAGGCGTCATTTGCTGTTTGTTTTGACAAGTTCTGGCTATGTAGCTTTGGGTGGCCTCAAACTCTCAACCCACTCCCTTCAGCCTGTGTGTGCTGAGGTCAGAAGTAAGAGGACCATGCTTGGCTCTCCCCAGCAGCGTTATCTGTGCTGGGGTCCTCATCCAGCACCCAGGTCAGGCAATTCGGAACTGGCTGGAACTCCAGCTCTGGGGTTTGGATGCCATCTTCTGTCCTCCATGGGCATTGAATTCACATGGCACACACACACACATACACACACACACACACACACACACAGAGAGAGAGAGAGAGAGAGAGAGAGAGAGAGAGAGAGATTCTTCCCAAATTGTGCACTTCTTGCACAATGTTCTCCTCTCTACTAGTTTACAGTAAATTAATAATGTTGGCAATTGGTGTGACACCTTGACCTCATTTAAAAATACAGATGCTCCTTGAACTTATGATGGTTCTTGTCCTGATCAAGTGTAACTGGAAAACATTTGTTGTTGTTGTTGTTGTTTTGAGATGGGGTTTCTCTGTGTAGCTTTGGCTGTCCTGGACTTGCTTTGTAGACCAGGCTGGCCTTGAACTCCCTGTCTGCCTCCCTGAGTACTGGGGTGAAAGGTGTGCACCAACCACACCTGGCTGTACTCTTCATCGTTCTCCTCTACCAAACATCAAAGCTTAAAAACAAGTATGACTGATTGATTGATGGATGGTTCTATATGGTCTAGGGGATAATTTATAAGAGCCATACTTTTGGTTTTAAATAAGTGAGTTTATTAAACATATAGCAAGTCAAACTAAAAGAATAACTAGCTACAGGTAGGTAGATAGAGATAAACACTAGTGAGTCCTGTTGGAAATGGTTTCCTTCTAGCTGTTCTTAAGGACGCTGTGTTTTCAGTTTTAGCCCTTTTTGCTGTTCTCTTCTCTCCCTGTCACAGAGTGAGGGGACCAGCCCATCCGCAGACAAGGGGCTTTGAGGACACTTTGAGACAAACACACTTCCATGAACCCCACCTCCAGAGCCAGTTTCTCAGTGAGCTCATGCAGCACATGGCAATTTCCAGATACAATGCACATTACATTTCTTTATAAGCATGTGTGAGTGCATACGTGTGTGTGTGTGTGTGTGTGTGTGTGTGTGTGTCTGTGTTTGTGTGGGTACGTGTCATTCTGAGACATTTCCTGTTGGGTTCTTGTCTTGCCTCCATTCCAAGAATGAAATGGACAGTTGACAAAGGCTGGATAAACAAGGACTTCTGCTCAGGTCCTGGGAACGACACTGGCATAGAAACATAGACACTCAGCAGCATTGTGATGCCAGTCCAGAGGACTTATAGTGGTATAAACCCTTGGTGGCTCTCAGGATGTCCAATGAGAGGGTTACAGAGGGTGCTGTGGCTCTGAGCTCTCAGTGACCTCAAGGAGCCCATCCAGCTCTGATTGACTCGGTGGAGAACAGGTCTCCAAGGGGATCGGAAGTTGCCCAGTGGTGGAGCACTTGGCTAGCATGTGTGAGTCTCTGGGGCCTGTTCCTAGCATAAATAAGTAAAACTAAATCAATAAAATAGGAACAGGAAAGGAATGGTTGATAGTGAGTATGGTGAAAGTGTGGTATTTATGGTGACACAAAGGCTTCTATAGTTCCACCTCTTGCAACTGCTAGCCTCCCTCTCCTTGAGCTTCTTTCAGACAAATGAGGAAACTTTCCCCAGGAGATTCCTAGGACGTTTTCTCCACTGTCGTTGAATACATGGGTAGTATTGGGCAATTTCTGAACTGACAGGCTGACTGCTGGGTCACATGTAACATTCAGGGTGGTGCGGAAGACATGTGGCCAGACACAGAGCTTGCTGAAGCCAGGTATATCATGGGAGTCTGTGTGCTGTGGTGTGCTTGAGTGAGGGGGCTGATGGGTACCAATAGGACTCCCGCCCCAGGGATGCTCATGCCTTTTTCTCTGTGTCCCCAGAACTGAACAAACAGTTTTGTGTGTTCCCTGACACCGGAGAGGGTATGCTTGGATACGGAAATGTGTTTCCACTGAAGAGCCCTCAGAGGACCCAGTGTTCTCAGTAGATCCTGGAAGCAGCTTTTTAGCATCCCCACAGCTCTGAGCAGCCAGCAAGTATGCACCAGGGTCTGTAATTGCCTAATTAAGTCAGGCACAGAGTGAAGGGGGATCTTCAGCAGGTGGGAGGACCAGAAGGTGGGTGTCTGAGGGCTTTTGCAGCCTGGGGTGCCAGACCTTGAGTCAGAATGGTCTTGCAGCAGCTCGCCCAGGTTGGGGAGATGAAGGTATCCAAGGACTAAGAATTCAGCCTGAGCTGTTGACAAGGTGTTCAACCTGGCATTCAGCCTCCTTCAGCCCAGAGGGCATATCAATTTCACTTTCATCAGCTCCAGACAAAGAGAAGGCGGTTAGTTAATTCTATGCCCCAGGCTGTTCTGTGGATTTTCTTGGTTATTGCCTAACACTAGCTCAGGTTCACTCAGGTCCTGCCTTGGGGAGGACCCTTGAGCACCGCCTCTTGATTGCAGAATTTATTTATTTACCCAGCAGCTTCTCCCCTGAGCTGGATGGTGGCTGTCAGCCCTGTGTGGGAAGCAGGAGAGTGAAGGTTCATTGAGGAAGGAGTGTGAGCTTTCTGGGAGGGTGGGAGGGTGAGGATGGAGTGGCTTTAGTTTTACATTTTATGTATGTATGTATGTATGTATGTATGTATGTATGTATGTATGTATGTAAGCATGTGTATCTATCCATCTATCTGTCTGTCTATCAGCCCCTGCACCTTGCAAAACCTAGGTATCCTCCTGTCTCTGCTTCCCCAGTGCTGGGATTATAATGGGCTAATACACTTGCTTTTTCAGATGGACTTTGGGGATCAAATTCACGTCCTCATAGCTTCATGGCAAGCATTTTACCGACTGAACTACCTTCTCAAACCTGAGACTCCTTAACAGTGTAGGAAATAGAGACCCATGCCAAGCTGGTACACAGGTGGGTTGATGAGAGCAAAAGTATCTAGTAGGTCTGTGGGGTGAGATGCCAAAAATTGTGTGACCCAGGGCCACGTGGGGAGTGGCTAGGTGTGAGTCAAGCCTAGGGCTTGGAGAAGTATCCCTGAGAAGTCAGACTTTCCATTGGCTGTGTGGCACCAAGGGTCAAGGTCATCTTCAGGTACGTTCACCTGGGTTAGAAAATTCAGATGGAAGACAAAGGTATCTGAGATGGGCTTAAGGTTGAAAGGATAAGGAGCATCCAGAAAATGTCTCCAAGGAAGCCAGGCAGAGGTAGGGCGCAGGTACTGGTACCAGCACTGTTACTTTGCATGTTTCCTCCCAGTCTCTGTTCTCATGAGATGCAGTCATAGCTCTCCCAGCTCAAAAAGATACAATGCTCACCAGCCGGATGGCAAGTCACCCAGCTGAGCCACAATCACGACAGGCGTCTCGTTACTGTTCGTTGGGTGGGTAGGTGTATCGATGGTTGGATAGATAGGTAGAGGAATGGGTAAACAGATGGAGGGATAGAGAGGTGAATTCGCAGAGGTGGATGAGTGAATACACTGGTGGTTAGAAGGATGGATAGGTGTATGAATGGGGGGGATTAGGTGAACAGATGAATGGATAAATAAGTAAATAGACAGATAGATAGGTGGGTTGATGGATAAATGGATGGATGGATGGTGTTGTGAAATTGTCTTCCCTAGAGAGATGTGAACAATGTCTGCCCCCCTCCTCATAAGGTCCTAACAAAAAACCAAAGTATGAGTCTCCAAAAGTTCATTCTGGAGAACCAACCACTTTATTGAGTTTATTTAGAGGACATGGGAGAAGAGTTACTGGAAGGAGTGTAGGTAACCCTAAAACAGTCACTGTAGACACTCCTCAGCATGAATGATGGCTTCCCATACCAGTGTAGGAGGGGGTCCTCTTTAATTAACCTCCCTAGTGTATATACTCTAGCATCCTCTGAGACCCCGAAGGTACATGCACTTATGGCATAATTGGATATAAATGGCCACGAGGGGCAGCTGGAGTCTCAGAATAGGGGCCAGTGACACTTTCCATCACCTTCTGCCTTGAGGGAGTGTCCACAGCCAACAGCCCAGTCATAATGGACCCTTGAAAGCAGACACAGCAGATCTGATGAAGATGGCTGCTATTTCTCTTGAAGGACTTCTTCCCACAACAGATGGGTAGATAGATGGGTGGATGGATGTACAGATCGAGGGAGGGAGAGATGAGTGAAAGTAGGTGGACGATTGGATGTATGGGCGGACCTACCTCGAAAGCTGCCTTGAATATGACTGAGGGATAGTTAAAGATGGATACCTATATCCTTAAACTAAGCCTATGACAAACAGGAGTTGGGCATGATAGCAGCCATTGGTAGGATGGTTGTGACATCAGGCATGTCACTCCCTAAACTATGTTCCCTCCCAACTCTCTGGCTGCTATTGGTCCTGATAGGGTGCTGCCACAGATGTGAGGCATCTGCTATCCTCTGAGGATGAGGCTTTGCTGGTAGGTGAGGGGGAAAGTTTTCTTCTGTTGTCACTTCTCTGCCTGAGGTAACTGACCCGCTTTGCCATAAAGCACCATGTAGGCTCCTGACCCTTTCCCCTCCCTGAGAGGGAGGGCAGAACTCCCGATGTGGGGTCAGGTGGTCTTACGTAATGCAGTGACCGCACACTGAACTCCCACAGCAAAGCTGGTGGCTCTCTTCTGACGCCCTGTGCTGGGTGGATAGGTGGATAGGCGGGGACGTAAGTGGTGGGTAGATGGATAGGTGCGTGGGTAGGTGGATGCATTGATGGGTAAATCGGTGGGTGGGTAGACGAGTGCATAATGTGGATGATTGGCAGAGGAATGGGGGTGGTAGGTTGACGTGGATGTGGATGGCGGGTGTGGATGGGGGTGTGGTGAGAGGTAGATGGAGAAATGAATGGGTGGATGGTGCATAGAATAGGTGAATCTATGGGTGGGTAGATGGGTGCATATATAGACGGTTGGTAGAGGATTAGAGGCATTTGTAGCAGCCAAGACAGCAACATTCCCAAACACCCCATTGCTTCAAATGCACATGCAGATACCCATGGCTGACAAGCCCTGCTCAGAAATTCAGGAAGTTCCTCATTTTCCCTGTACTCTGTTTTGGCTGTAGACAATGAGATGCATATGTGGGGACCTGGGAGAACGGCTGATCCAAATCTACTCTGAAGACTTGTGATTTCAATGGAAATAATGAGTGGAGATGAATAATAAAGACTTCGCCCTTCCTGTGAGGCTGATGGGAGCTCAGGCTGAGGGGTTTTCTGGTCCTGGAAAGTCAGAGGGTCCTACCTCATAACCTCTGGGTGTCCAAAGAGTCAGAATCTATCCAGCTCTGGCCTCAGTGGGACCTCAGAGGCTGTTCCCAAAAGAGGATCCAGAATTCAAGGGATGACTTTGGGATGAGTGGATACAGCAAGAGGGATCATTCTGATGAAAGATTCAGTTACATCTGGTTTGTTCCCATCAGTTCTATTTCATATAGTTTTTTCAGCACCTCACCAGGAGAATACTAAGTAAGGGGTTTGCCCATGCAGCTTTAATAAGGCCAACAAAGGAAGAGGAAGCCATTTGAGGATCCATAAGACTCTGTAAGCATGAACTCCACAGACTCTCTGGCAGTTACTTCATTTAGCAGCATAATTAATCTCCTGCTGTGTACTCAACATTATGCTAATTACTGTGGGGCTATAATGATTTGGATGTGTTTCCACAAAAAAGTATTAGAAACTCGTGTGTGTTGCTTGTGCATGTATGTGTGTATGTACATATTTGTGTGCATGTATATGTTGGAAACTTGATCAATGCATCAATGTTAGGGAGTTTAATGGGAAGTGTTAGATCATCAGGGCTCTGTTTTCTAGAATGGATGAGTACCGGTGATCAAAGGGTTGGAGGCTGCAATACCCTTTGTTTTTGCTTTCTTTTTCACTCTATCTTCATCCAGCTGTTATGAGATGTCATAACAAGATGGTCCTTGCCAGGTGCCAGCATTTCCATCTTGGGATTCCCAGTCCCCAGAACTACGACTCGATTAATTTCTATTCATTATAAAATACACACTGTTATGTATTCCGTGGTAGCAGAAGTATGATTAAAAGGATTCTAAGCATGGACAGGTGCCCAGTAATTTCTCCTTGGATGGGAGGGGAGGTGTATGAATTGATCAGTGAATGGATATGTTGATGGATGGCTAGTGAGTAAATAGATGGGTTTATATGTAGATTGTGGGTACAAAGACGGGTGGGATAAATGGATGGATATGCTTAGAGTCTTACAATTTATGTATGGGAGATAGGTAGGTAAGTGCATATTTTCCTGGATAAATACAGAGATGAGTGGGTGAGTGGGTGGGTGGGTGGATAGGTGAATGGGTGGATGGGAAACAGATAGATAAGCAAATGGATAGATAACTGTATGTTGGTGATGGGCAGATAGATGAGTGGGTGGGTGGATATGTGATGTAACAATGAATGGTGGCTAGATGGATAGAAGGGTGGATGCTGGGTAGATGAATGAATGAATGGATGGACAGAAGATGTATGCTTTGGTGTATGGATGGATGTGTGAACATATGGATAGATGAGTGGGTGGGTGGGTAGATGGATGGATAAATGCATAAGTGAGTGATTGAATAGATGAGCTTTTGATTTATGGATTATATACGGATGCATAGATGGGTAAATAGACAGCTATGGAGATGGTAGGTGGATGGATGCAGGTAAATGGGTAGATGGATGGATGGTTGTGTCCTCCAGTTGGCATGGTGATTATTCCTGCCCCTTTGGGTTGGTGTAAGGGGAAGGACCTTCTTTTTCATCTTTGTGTGATCCTCCTCCTCTGTCCCATGATGGAGTCAGTTTCATCTTGTGAACAGTTGTCTGTCTTCCCTCTGACACCAGGGTCAAGTCTGATGGCTTTTTGTTTCTGTCTGAACAGCTTTGCTTTTCTCTATTTCAGCCCCATTCCCTGGACAGAAACAGAATAGCCAGTGTCTGGGAGAAACCTCAACCCCAAATAGGGGTTTGCTGCCTCAGATGACAGCAAAAGCATCATCACTGGGTAGATCCCATGGAATGTTATCTGAAGAGTGGGTTCCTCTCAAGTCTTGGACCGTTAGTACCGCTCTAGAGAAAGCCCTGGTAATAGGTGGAAGACGTTCCCAGAAGTGTGACACAGATCATGGGAATTTTTCATTTGCTGTAATCACGTATATAGGAAGAGTTGTTCCAAGGGTCCCTGCTGAGACACGTTGCCAAGGGTTGAAATCTGGGATGATTAATTAACCCTAGTTCCTATGACAACCCAGGGGAATGCCACCTAGCCCCTGGTGAGGAAGCATTCCTTCCAGCAGCCCTGGGAGAGTGAGAAGAGGGAAGGTAACGGACAGGAAATGTCAAAAGCTGTGGTCCTCACTGGGATGACAGAGGTATTTTAAGATGGTGGCATACAAACTGTTCCTCTCATCAGCATCCTCAATACTGGAATTTTAAGGCATCAGTAGAGGAACTCACCAGGGCATGACGGCTCACCCATGATCCCTGGACACATTAGGTGGTCCAGAGCAGGGAGGCACAAGCTTGGAACCAGCAACTGCAGCTGTGGATAATCCAACTGAAGCACCCATGACTCACTTTGTGCTGACTTGAAGAATGTCACAGCTCTTGGGGCCTGTGTCCCAGAAGAACCACCATTGATATGGGACAGGTGTCTTAGATTCATATATAGATGAATCACATTTATATGTACATATAGACGTCCATATATATGATCTAAGACATATATACATACATATAGTGTGCATGCATCTCCATGTATATGTATGCTAATTCATGTGGAGGTCAGAGTTAATGTGGTTGTATTCCTCAGTTGTTTTCTACTTATTTGTGTATAGGGAGCACGTGTGTACCACAGGGCATGTGTAGAGGTCACAAGACAACTTCCGGGAGTTGGTTCTTGCCTTCTGCCTTCTTTGAGGCGGGGTCTTTCTTGTTTATGCAGCTGCACTGTTACTCAGGCGATTCTCCTGTCTCTGCCTCCCATCTCACTGCAAGAGCTCAGGGATTACAGACACTCACTAGTACATTCATTTTTATTTTTAATGTGAGCTCCAGGAATCCAAACTTGATGGTCGAGCTTGTGGCAAGTGCTTTTACCCTCTGAGCCATCTCTTCGGTCCTCATCTTACCTCTCAGAGTTTCGCACTAAGTCTAAAACTCTCTGATTCAGCTAGGCTGGCTGTCCAGTTGAACTCAGGGATCCTTTTTATCCCCATCTCTCAATCACTGGGATTATGAATGTGCATTGCCACATCTGGCTCGGTGGGACGTGGGCCATGCTGGAGAGCCACACTCAGGTCCTCATGCCAGCACAACAAGCACTGTACTGACTGAGCCACCTTCCAGCCCCCAAATTCATGTATAATTTTAGGTTAGTTAACTTGGGAGATGCCAAAAGGAGAAAGAAGGACAGAAAGAAAGAAAAGAAAAGAAAGAAAGAAAGAAAGAAAGAAAGAAAGAAAGAAAGAAAGAAAGGAGGGAGGTAGGGAGGGAGGGAGGAAGGGAGGGAAGGAAGGAAAGAAGGAAGGAAGGAAGGAAGGAAGGAAGGAAGGAAGGAAGGAAGGAAGGAAGGAAGAAAATAAAATAAAATATGCATGCATTGTGGGGAACCTTTGATCTACAGCATCCAGCCTTTCCTTGGAGACATTTCAGAATCTGATGTTAATTGATATTTGTACTCTTCTCTGAGAAGGCCACTGTCCTTGGGTCGTCAGGGCACTGGGCGCTGAGCTGCAGTCTTTATCTAGGGCAGACACTGCAGCAATTATCATAACAAACGTCGAATCAGGAACTTTCTTTTGTAGGTGATGGTAGAAGGGTACACATGTCTTGTGACAGTCTCTAGTTATCGGCATGGGAACCTTCTAGGCATCTTCCGCATAAACAGAAGGGCCTAGATGTAGTCATTTCTTCCTGACCTCTTCCCCCCCCCCCAGATGCTGGCTGGGTGTCAGGGTCACCCCACTCCCCATGCACGATGCCTGTGAAAGTTTATCTGATTTCATGCTGATGAGCAAGAAACTATTTTTATGCAAGTTCTGTATTCAGGAAGGGGAAGGTCTTGACATGCTTGCCCCTAATTAGTGGCAGATAGCTTGTGGATTACTTTTGAAATAAGGCGAAACTCTAAGCAAGGTGAAGGGATGGTCCTTGGCAGGAATTTATTGCCACATTGTTCTCGGGGTGGGGGGGGAGTTGCTGTGTCCACTTAGCAGTCCGAGTCCTGCTGCCGGCTATGCCCTGACTGTGCTTTTCATGGGCAGCTAGAGATAGATTCCACAGGGCCCAGGAATCCTTCCCTGCCATAAGAAGCTGCCTCTTCCACTCCCCAGTGACCTTGCCCCTTTCAGATGTGGTCGTTAGCTCACAGCCTCTACCACGTGGCCATGGGTGGGCACACTGTCATGGCAACATCATCTCGTCTGGCTGAGGGCAGTGTCCTGAGCAGCACAAAACTCTCAGGTTCTCAGCTCACTGTTTTGTCAGCCTTGTGAGTGTGTGTGTGTGTGTGTGTGTGCACGCGTGTGCGTGCATATAGAGATCAGAAGACAATGTTGGGCATTGTTCCTCAGAAATCACCCAACAGGGTAGCTCAGCATTTTGGAGCTCACTGATTAGGTGAGATTGGCTGGCCAGTGAGCCCCAGGGGTCCCTCTGTGTACACTTCTCCATTACTGGATTATGATCATGGTATCACCGTGCCCAGTTTTTAAAATATGAGTCCTGGGTCCTCGTGCTTGCATGGCAAGCACTTTATGGACCGAACCATCTCCTCGGCCACTTGGACAGATCTTTTGACATCAATGAACCTTGTTTTTTTTTTTTTTTTTTTTCATCCATAGAATGAACACAGTGACAGCGCCTATATAAAGAGGCAGTGATGTGAAATAAGATGCAAACCCCAAAAAGTTGTAGCATGTGCTTAATGGTTTTGGGGCGTGTGTCGGCGGGTGTAGTACAGGTGAATACATGTTCGCATGCATGTGTATGCACGCCTACACAAAGACCAGAGGCTAACATCGGCAGGGGTCCTCCCGATCCCCGTCCACTTCAGGTACTGAGGCGGCATGTTGAGCACAGGGGTGACTGATTTGACTCACACTCCGGACAGCTTGCTCTGGGGGTCTCTGTCTCTACAGCCTTTATGGTGGGATCATCAGCAGGCTGCCGTGCCCACCCAGCACTGATGTAGGTATTAGGGAACTGAATCCCCCTCCTCACACTTGTGGCCTGTACACTTTCCTTCTGTGAACCATCAGTCTATCTCTTTGGGGTCTGTTTGTTGTTGTTGTTGAGACACTGTCTCACTATAAAGTCCAGACATGTCTTGAACTCAAGATCCTCCTTCCTTAGCCTCCAGAATGCTGGGATTATAGGCATGAAACACCACGACTGGTTCTCTACCTAATCACCAGTCTATGCCGCTGGCTGCCAACACATTATTTCCCGCACCTGCTGACCCTGGTAGACACGAATTAACTGCAAGCACAAGGGAAGGGAAGAGGATCCGGGGGTGGCAGGATGAGCTGCCTCTTCTTTCTTTACCACGAGTGTCTAGTGCCCGTTTCCCACATACTGAATGTGCAGCAAAGATGAGTAATAGAATGGAACAGCCAGTGGAAATTCAAGGGCTCACTTTGAATGGTGCTACAGTGACGGGCCCAGAGCCTGTTCCCAGACAGCTCTCTGAAAGATGAACAGAACAATGGCTTCTCTGAGTGGTGCATCTGATCCAAGACACACAAAGGACCGTGAGTGGGAATCACAGATTCACATGTGGAGGTGGCCTATGCAGCTCTCTGTGGAATTATAGGGGCTGGGGCTGGGGTCAGGGTTGAGGGTTCCTAAAGGAACAGTACATTATCAGATGGTATGATTCTACGGCCCCACACTGATACACTCCCAGCCATTGTGACTCATGGCCTCCAATTAACTATTGTTGAGTCTGAAGGAGGCAATCGGGAAACCAGTGAAGAAAGGTGTGTAGAAGAGAATGTTCTGTTCTGTCCTAGGATGAAAAGCACCTGCTTGACAGCGTCAAGGCTAGGACAATGTATAGAGTATGTCCTTGAAAACTCTCAGGCAGCCAGGCTGAGTGGCAGAGAAGCCACTGGCAGCTGACAATTGAAAGAGCTGAGCAAGAATACATGATTTTACCCATTCCTCAGTTTTCATGAAACTTCCCTTGGGACAAGGCACTGCGGGATGGAGGCTCCATTTCTATGCAGAGCTGGGTCACAGACTATGAAAAATCTGTTTGTTTCTGTTTTGAGACAGAGTCTTTCTATGTAACCCAGGCTGGCAGGGAGTTTACTATACAGCCCCAGCCTTGAACACATCATCCTCCTGCCTCCACCTCCCAAGTGCTAGAGTTACATTCATATGCCACAACTCTTGGCATGGCAGTGAAAATTTTATTATCTATATCTGTATCTATATATACATATAATACACACACACACACACACTTTTGTATGGTCACAGCAGTTTACCTGAAGCTCCCGGGGGTCCATTCTATTTTCTTTCCGTTTCCTTTCTCCCTCCTCCATCTTTCTGTGTAATATGCCTGCACTTGTGTGGAGGCCAGGGGAGGATGGCACGTGTTCTGCTCCATCCCCTTCTACCTTATTCCCCTGAGGTGGAGTCTCTCGTTGACCCTAGAGCTAGGAGACCATCGAGCCCCAGAGATCCTCTGTTTGCCCTGGGCTTCCAGGTGAGCATGGGCATGCCTGGCTCTTACACGAGTAAAAGGATTGGCATGAAGGTTCTCGTGGCTGTACAGCCATCACTGTTACCCACTGAGCCATGTCTCCTGCCACTGTGTGTGTGTGTGGAGGGGGGAGTGAATTCGCATCCCTGCACAATTGCATTGAATTAGATGGGACAATTTCAGCTCCAGGGACACACTCACTTGCTTTGTTGCAGCAACTTTCCCTGGGAAGGATCACCTGATACCCCCACAAGTGAGGCTGAAAGAACCACAACGCAGGGAGAGAGGCTCACCTTGGAGGGCTGAGTAATAGAGCCCAGACCGCAGTAGACTGAAGTAGGCAAAGTCACCTTAAAGAGACTAGCTCCCGTCAGCAGAACTATAATTGGATTTAATGTATAACTTATATAAAGACAGATTGTGTCGACGGGAAAGAAAGCCCTTGCTGGGTCTCCTCTACCATCTGCCCTGGCCCTACCTGGGAGACCTGGCTATCTGGCTGGATTCTGATCTGCAGAGAATGGAGCACCTGATGCCTAACGTTTTGGACTGGGCAGGGTCTGCAATCATCCTGGACACACCTCTGGGTATGTCTGTGAGAGATTTTCTAGATTGGCTTAATTTAGGCGGGAAGACCCCCTCTGAATGTAGGTGTCACCCCGGCATGGGCAGCCCTGGAACTTCATAAAAAGGAGAAAGTGAGCTGAACCCGGTGCTCATCTCTCTCTGCTGCCCAGCTGTGAGCCCAGTGTGACCAGCTGCCTCATGCTCCTGCCACCACGACAGACCGTATCCCCTCCAACTGTGAGCCAAGATCAGCCCTCCTCAGAGGGCTTGTGTCTGTTCACAGCCAAGAGAGAGGCCGGTAATAGAAGCTCCCCAGCTGATCACGGCAGGCAGGCTGCCTTCTCACTCTGTGTTTGTAAAGGCTTCTCTAAGGGCTGACACTTTGCACCCCGTATCTTGGCCTTCTCTTGCTTATGTCAATGAATACTAGTGGATGCGCTGTGGATTTGAGGGTAGAAATTTTGACATCTGAGTTTGCAGAAACAAGTCACATGACCCTGAGCCAAGCCCCTGCCTGGCTTTGGTTGGTCTCTGGATGTCTGTACTAATTACTTATCTCCCTACTATGACCAAAGACCTGACAAGAAGCAACTTAAGAGAGGAAGGGGTTATTTGGGTCACAGTTGGAGAGGAGATACACCCTTCACAGATGGTCACATATTACAGCGATAGCCAGGAAGCAGAAAGAGATGAATGCCCACAGATGCTGCTGCCAACATTCAGGCTGAATCTTCCTGCTCCTGATAAATCCTTCTGGAAACATCCTCATAGCACATCCAGAGGTGCTTCCCACAGTGATCCTAAATCCAGACAATGACGACTAACTGTCAGAGAGCAAGGGTTTGTTTTGCCTCACAGTTTCAGAGAGAATTCAGCCCATCACTGTGGAGAATGCCATGGCGGGTGGGAAATGGCTCTATCCATGGCAGTGGAATCATGAGGTGGCAGGTAGAAAACGGAGAGGAACCAAGAGTAGGGGTGACCTTTATAGGCTAAACCTAGAGTCCTATTCCCACCAGGTGTGCCCCACCTCCTAAAGGCTCCACAGCTTTCAAGACAACATCAAGAATTGGGGACGGGGGACATTGTAGGTCTAACAAAAAGATCTTGCTAAACACATTGTCTTTGGCGCACAGTATTGACAGCAGATGTCCTCTGTGTTTTAGCTCCTCCCTCTCTGTCCTTCTGTGTGTGTGTATTGACGCATGTGCAATACACATGCCATGGCTCTCAGTGCATGTGTCTTTCCTCATGCATGGGCAATGTGCGTGTGGAGGCCAGAGTACAACCTCCAATGATGCTCTTCAGGTACCACCTACCATTTTTTTTTTTTTTAAAGACAGGGTCTTTTACTGGCCTAGATCTTGCCTGCATAGGGGCGGTGCCTGGCCAACAAGCTCCGGGGATCTGCTGAGGTCTACCTCCCCAGCTCTTAGATTAAACATGCATTCCACCCCTAGCCAGATTCTTGTTTGTTTTGTTTTTCAGGACAGGATTTCTTTGTGTAGCCTTGTCTGTCCTGGACTTGCTTTGTAGACCAGACTGGCCTCAAACTCACAGAGATCTGCCTGCCTCTGCCTCTGCCTCCCAGAGTGCTGGGGTTACAGGCTTGTGCCACCACATCCGGTTTGACCAGTTCTTTGTATGTGGCTCCCTGAGATTAAACTCAGCCAAGTCCTTTACCAACTGACCCATCTCTCCAGCCCAGTTCATTCCTTTTTTATTGCCAAGTAGCTTTCCACACCATAGATATACCTTATTTTTGCCTCTTCCTCAGGTGAGGGACATTGGAAGAGTGTTCAGAATTCTTTGGTGAATATAAATAAAACAGTCATGAGCATTCATATCTGAGCGTTGTGAATGCACACGTTTTCGTTGTTCTCAGGTCAATACTCAGAAGTCTTGACAACTGTGTTAAAATTCATAAGAAACTCTCTGTTGTAGTATATTTCATCATACTCTAAGCCCCAAGATTGTGTTGTTTACTGGGAAAAACTATTTCTAGTTGTGGTGCGGCTCAGCCCTAGCACATACCTTTAATCCAAGAGCTTTCTACTTGAATATTGTAAACAGGATTAAATTGTGAACCATAGGTCAAGAGGGAGAGCAAGCAGTCAGTTGACAGGGTGTGAACACAGGAAAAAACCATAGAGTAAGAGGAAGTCAGGAAGTAGCAGGGAGGGATGGTCAGCTTGAGAGGGTTTTAAGACAGAGAAGGAGAACTTTCCTTCTGGGGCATCAGGGGAGGAGGGAGAGCAGCTGGGTGCTTTCTCTGCCTCTCTGAGCTGGCAGGCTTTCACCCAAAGCATCTACCTCCAGAGTCTTTATTGGTAAAGTTGAAGGATTAGGATTTTGTTAAAAAACAACAACTTTCAGAGTGCTGTCCCCATCACCACAGGTATTTGGGGCTGGCAAGTTTTGCTTTGTTTCTCCTGTGCCACACCAATGGACATGTAAGCGGCATCTCTCCATGGCTTACTTTTGCATCTCCCTAATGGCTAATATTGCTGAGCATGTCTTCATGTACTTATTTGCCATCTGTGTATTTTCTTTGGCAAGATGTTCAGATCTTTTGCCCACTTTAAAAAATTATGTTGTTTGTTTTCTTGAATGCTTTAGAGTTCTTTATGTTTTCTACATACAAATCCCTAATTGCATTTTTTTTTAATAGATTCTCCTTAAGTAGCCCAAGCTTGCCTAGAACTTATAATTTCTTTCTGTGCTTTCTAAGGGCTGGTTTTACAGGTGCATGCCACCACAATGAGCAAAGTTTTGCTTTCATTGTGTTTTGTTTGGGATGTTAGGGCTAAAAGCCAGGGTCTTTGCCCTTTAGTTAGGTTCTGTACCTGAGCCACTTGCCTAGCTCCTCACTGAGGGATTCTAGGCATGTGCTTTACCACTGAGCCACACCCCAGTCCATCACTGGGGGATTCTAGGCAGGTGCTCTACCACTGAGCCACACTCCAGCTCCTCACTGGGGGAATCCAGGCAGGTGCTCTCCTAGAGAGCTCAAGTCTGACCATAATACACTGTAACTATTTTTGTTTTATACACTTGTGGTCTCCCTCTGAAATAATTCAGAGGGAGAGGAAATGCATTTTAAGTTTTTACTTTCTTTCAAACTATTTTGGGAAGTCTTAATTTTTCTGAATAGATCCAAGTTTCTGTCTGGTGTTATACTCTTCCCCCAAAAGGATAGTCTTTAACACAGCTTATATTATAGATCTCAAAATCATGACTTCTCTCTCCTTTTGTTGGCCTGGGGGAAAAAAAAATCTTTATTTCATGACTATCTTGTGAGAGAATGCACCAGTGACCTTTGTTTCCTTTTCAAGACTTTAGATATATCATCTATTTATCTTTCATACTTAAAAATATTGCATTTATTATTATCTCTGTGTGTTTTTCTGTGGACATATGCATATGTGTTGAGGTCAGAGGACAAGTTTGGGGAGTCTTTGCTTCTCTACATTATCACCTAGGTGCTGGGTCATGAACTCAGACCACCAGGATTAGCAGCAAATGCTTTTATCGAGTCAGCAATCTTGCCAGCCCATGACTTGCCTACTTTTTGATAAGAAGCTTCCACTGCCACTGTGTGTCTGCATCTGTTGAAACATGTCTATTTCTCTTCAGCTGCTTTCGGGATAGTCTGTTCATAATTAGTCTTTAGGACTGGGGATTTAGGATTGTCTGTGTTCTTTTCCTTATTAGCATATTGATAGAAGGTCATTTGCTCTAGTGTGGTAAGTTACTTTATTTTGCAAAATTACTGCTCAGCATTTCCACACCTATTTATCTGCTTCACTGTTTCTTTCTTTGCCTTCTGGGGTCCCTGTGACACATATGTTAGACTCTCAGTGACTGTCCCACATGTGAAGCTCTCTGTCCTGTGTTGTTTTCTTTGTTTCTTTTCTTCTGTATGTTTCATGGGGAACAACATGCATAGGCGTCTGTTAACATTCTTGAATCACTGAATTAAGGTGTGTTGTTGTAAATAAAATGGTGTTGGGCTAAATAATGTTTATTATTAGTCCTATAATTACTACGGCAGTATTGTTTAACCCACTGTCACAATCAGTAAGACATAGACATCTGTTAAATTTTATAATTGCCTTATAATGCCTTGGGCTGGGCAGACATTTCCACCTATGGTATTTCAATAACCTCCCCATTCACCTCCCAGCCCCCATCCTCTGCCATCTGCCTTGACCATCCTTCTCTCCTTCTCTGGGTTGCCTTCCATCATAATTCCATAAACATTTTCATATCCTTCGGAGCCCTTCCTCCCGGCCCACATGCTTCCTTTTTCACGATAACCCATCATGCCTTCCTCCTTCCTCCTCTATTCCCATCTATTTGTCCTTCCCGTGATTCTCCTGTCCTCAAAGCCCAAGAACTTTGGTCTCACCTACCTTTTTCTGCCCTGCCCAGGTACAGGCCTTTTAATCAACCAGTCAGGAATGATGTCTTAAGCAGGTTCACACAACAAGGTTAGGGCAGTAATTAGCATAAAATTCTTGAAGGCCAGTAATTAGCATAAAAATACAAGGATCAGACCAACCCTGAGCAAAGGCGCTTGCTGCCAAGCTTGATGACTGGAGTCCTTCCCCAGGATCTATACAGTGAGAAGAGAACCGGGTCCTCACATGTACACCCTAACAGATGTTTTTAGGAGACCTGCAAGAGGGGGTTTGCACCTATAGCTCTATACTCTTGTGGTACATATGGTACTCCCTTAGTTTTTGGGAAATTGTTTAAAATGATACTTGAATCCCTACCACTTCTGTGGCACCTGAAGCCTTTTCCTCTTTTGCTGTCACAGTTGATTTGAACATGCTTTTCATTTTCCCTCAGAAGAGAAGAGCTCCCCCCCCCTTAGACTATTGCCTTGGTGGTCTTTTCTGTTGTGATAAAATACCCTGACGAAAACAACTTGAAGGAGAAGGGGCTCCTATTTCCAGGTCACAGCCCATCATTGCGGGGAAGTCAAGACAGCAGGAATATGATGTGGCTGGTTACACCACATCCACAATCAAGAGCATGGACCAGCGAATGAACAGTGCTCATCTCTCTCTCTCTTTCCATTCTCCCTCTCTCTCCTTTCCATTCAGTCTGTGGTGCAGCCCAAGAAATGGTGTCACCCACAGTCAGTTAATTCCCACATCAATTAACCCCATTAAGAAAATCTCTCATAGCCATACCCACAAGCCAACCTAATCCAGACAACTCTGTAGTAAGCTCTTCCTAGTGGATTGTGTCAAATTGTAACCATCATAATTCAGACTGCCAAACTGCCCAGCATACTCAGCCTCTAGATGGGCTAGAGAGAAGTTAGTTTTCTTATTGCTGAACAAGGAGGAACATTCTGGCTTTCTGTATCCCAAACTCTGGACTATTTAATTTGAAAATGAAGAAACAAAAGCAAGAGATGAGAAATGACTGTGGAATGAGACAGGGAGATTTTTATTTTCATAGATGGGGAAGCAGGGTGGATTCTCAAGGGCTTTGTGCTTCATCAGATCCAGGATATGCTATCCTAGGACAGGGAGGGGGACATTTGCCAAAGTGCCAGAAGTGGAAAGGCTTGAACTGGGCAGTAGTCAGCGGAAATGCCTAGAGACCAAGCGGAATGACTAAGAACTGGAGGGGGGTCAGGGGGCAGAGCCTGCAACTCAGCCATGCTGGTGGGGGTAAGGAATGGCGTCAGCTGCTACACTAAGATGGCTGGCATGTGGCCCTGCAGCCCCACCCGCTGTGTTTGATAAATGAGTCAAAATATGCTTTCTGGGGCTGGAGAGATGGCTCAGAGGCTAAAGCACATCCTGCTCTCCCAGAGGACCTGAGTTCAGTTCCCAGCTTACCCGTGTTGTGTGGCTCACGGCCATTCTACCTTCAGCTCCAGAAGGCCTGACGTCCCTTTCTGAACTCAGAGGCACCCGTGTGCTTGCCTGTGCACGTGTGTCCACCAACATCCTTAGGTGTCACATCCTCAGGCACCATCCACCTTATTTTTGACACAGCCTCCCAGTGACTAGAAACTCACCAAGTAGGCTAGGATGGCTGGCAGGTGAGCCCAGCAGATCCATTTGTCTTCACCTCATGGTGTACGCTTGGAAGTCAGAAGTCAATGGCCCCCTGGTGCTGGGATTGCAAGCATGAACTTTCACACCCAGTGTATGTATTTGTGGTGTGTGTGTGTGAGTGTGTGTGTGTGTGAGTGTGTGTGTGCGAGCCTGTCACAAAACACAAATGCAGGTCTGAGGACAATCTTCATAAGTCAGTCCTCTCTTTCTACCATGTAGGTGTGGGAATTGAACTCAGGCCATTAGGCTGGTTGGCAAGTGCCGTTACCCACTGAGCCATCTCAGCTGCCTGTAGCACTTTTTAAAACAAACAAACAAACAAACAAACAAACAAACAAACAAACAAACACATAGGCCCTGGGGACTCAAACTCAGTTCCTTGTGTTTGCAAGGCAAGCACTTTCCCCACCAAGCCATCTGCTGTGCCCTCCAAGCTCTTTCCTACTGTCCTGGTCTTGAATATTCTACTTCCTGATTCCAACCCCGTCTTTCCCACTTCAGTCCCTGCTGAGCGTCAACATCACAGCACTGAAGGAACTTTTCACAAAAACACGTCAACAGCTCTTCTCTTCTTAGGCTACAAACACAAAGGCATGGCCCATGGGATCCTATGCACCCCCAGTCACCATGACCGACCACGTCTCTAGGTAACCCTTGTCAAGAGAAGGAGTATAAGTTCAAGCGTTTCAATTCTTTCCCCCCAGACACACTGGAAATGTAAAAATTTTGCATGAATTTCACAGTGTCTCATGGGAACTAATTTAAAATTTCACCGTATCTCTGTGTGGGCCAAAGAAAACAACGTGTGGGCTGGCTGCGCCGTGACAGCTGCCTTTGGCTTGGTAAGGTTCCTGTCTCTCAGTGCGACACACGGGGTGCTGTCCGTCACCGCGAGCGACTGTTTCTTCAATGTCTCGTGCCTTGAGCCCGAAGGCCCAGACGACTCTCCTGCATGGCTGTCATGGCCATGATGTGGGATGTCCAGCTGCTCCCCCCACCCCTTCTTCAATAGACCTGGAGGCTTCCACAGGTCAAAGCAGAGATTTGAGGGATGAGGACGCAGCTCAGCGGTGGAGGGTTTTCCTAGGGCGTAGAAAGTCATTTAAAAATTATTGTTATCGTGCATGCGTGTGAGCACTAGCACATGTGTGGAGGTCAGAGGGCACCTCTGGTGTTGGTCCTTCTTCTACCTTGTTCAAAACACAGCAGTCAGGGGGCTGAGGTCAGAAGGGCATGAGCTGGGGTCTCACCTTGACTACGTGGTGAGGCTGTGTCTCCAAACTGCAACTAAAGGCTTATGTCTGTAGAGAAATCCACAGCACTCAAGGAAACAACCCCTAATTGAAAGCCTTGGGGTCTGTCTGTCCTGGCCTCTTTACATGTTTGAATGTCCTCTTCTGGCAGTAAGAAATCTGACCCTCAGTCTGGGGAGGTTGGCTCAGTGGGTAATGCAAGCACGAAGACCTAAGTTCGGATCCCCAGAGGTCACGTTAAAAGGGGGTGGGGGCAGAGTTGGCAGGGTACCCTCCGTAATCTCAGGACTGTGGGGCAGAGACAAAAGGGTCCCTGTAGCTTGGGAACTCCGGGTCCAGTGGAGAGCAACTGAGAAAGACAACAGATGCTGAGGGCTTCTGGACTACACACACACACACACACACACACACACACACGCACACACACACACACACCCCAGGCACATGCATGTGCACACACAAACCAAAAAAACTGGATTGTCATTAGGCACTTGCCGTGGTCTTAGCCCGTCCAGAGCCTATTTTCAGACTTGCTTCCTCGAGTCACAGAAAACAGCGACTAATTAAAATTCAATATTTACTTAGAACTCTTTTTGGTTTTAGCCTGGGGGTATACAGTCCAAATATTGTTTTCAAAAGTTAATTGAGTTTGTTCTTTTCCACGAATTTCAGTGTGGTGATTGATTTGCATTGTGGTGCAGGTTGGTTTTGTTTGTATTCCGTTTTAGAGTTAGTCTCCAACCCATCCTTTTTTCCTGTCTTTCTTTCTTTCTAGATTATGTGTATATGTGTGTATATGTATGTTTGGAACAGTGTGTATGTACCTATGTATGTGTGCACGGTATGATGTGTGTGTGTCTACCCATGCATGTGCATGTGGGTGCCAGAACAGCCCACTGAGTGTCTTCTTCTGTTGCTCTCTGCTTGTTTCCTTGAGTCAGGGTCTCTCGATGAACGGAAGCTCATTGTCAGGCTAGGCTGCCTCACCAGCAAGATCTTGGCATCTGCCTGTCTGTGACTTCCAGTACTGGAGTTCAGCCACGCCTGGCTTTTTATGTGGGTGCTGCAGATGTGATACCAAGTCCTCATGCTCTTAGGGCAAGCCCCATTATCCACTGAGCACTTCCCGGCCATTCCTCCTTCCCATCGTTCCCTTCCTTCCTTCCCTTCTCCCCCTTCCTCCTCCTCCTCCACCACCGCCACCACCCTTCTTCTCTGAAACTAGCCGGCCTCAGAAACACTGCATAGCCACAGATGGCCATGGATTCCAAGCCTCCTGCCTCACCTCTAGAGTGTTGAGGTTGTGCTGTGGCTATGGGCATGCGCCATCCCACCCGGCTTACTTTCCTTTACTTAACAGAACGTTCTAGGAATCGGTTCCAGCCAATTCACTAGCTTTGTTTTGCTGTAGATACTTCCTTGAGCAGATGTCTCACGGTCCGTTCTGTCTCTCTGCTGTGCATTTGCATTTAAAATGTTTCCAGGATTTCAGCTGTTATTTTAAGTCTTGAGGGAAATTCCTACAAGTGGAATGCTGGTCAAAAATTTAAAGCACACATCCGTTTGTGAGCTGCACAAGTTTCCTCTGTAAATGTTGTAGTCCTTTCCATTCTTACCAACAAACTGTACGGATGCCCCTTTCCCTGCAACATCACGCCAATGTCATAGATGTGAGAGGGCATCTCAGAGTAGTTTTAATTTGCTTGTATATTGCTATGAGCTAGGAGGAGCACACTTTTACATAAGGACGGTTTACTTCTTTTCTGTGAGTTGATTATTTTCCCCATTTTTCTTTTGCATTGAAAAAATTCCTTTCCCTTTACTTTCTTGGTACTTGGGATGGAACCCAAGGCCTCACATGTACCGGGTAAGAACTCCCCTGTAGGGCCATGCCTGAAGCCCCTTACTGGCCTGCCTAGAATCCCCCAGAGAGGGGCTGGGGTGTGGCTCAGTGGTAGAGCCCCTGCCTAGAATCCCCCAGTGCGGGGGTGGGGTGTGGCTCAGTGGTAGAATGCTTGCTTAGCGTGTGTGAGGCCCTGGGTTCAAATATTCAAGCAAATTTCCTGGGAGCATTTGTGTGAGTTGGAGCCACTTGCTCCTCTGGGAGTCAGAAGGAGAGACACAGGAAAACAAACAAAACTCTCTAAAACTTTGCCAAACACAAGCCTTCTACTATCCAGAGCAGTCATTATTTACAACTCTTGGATCCCTGGAGAACTGACTAGCATCTTTGTTTGTCACTTGAATGGGTGACCATAAAGCCAGCACTTGAAGAATGTGATTTTCACTTAGCGTTTTGCCCTCCCTGAACGCAGAAGTCAGGAAGGTAGGTGTGAAGGAAAAGATAGTGATTTTTTTTTACTCTTCCCACTTTTAAGCTTAAACTATGTTTTGGGTTATTGGAGTCCCCAAGGCAGAAAATACCTTCAACAAAGAAAGGAGTAACAGTGTTCTCAGACAGCAGTGGAAGCCTAAAGCAGACAGCTGGGCTCCTTTGCCGGACCATGGTTTAACCTCACAGAGAACAGCACCCCGACCTCTTTCATCACCATCCGCTTAGCAGGGACCTGTTGACAGCTCTTTGGGGAAGCACCACAGTCCTGTCAAAACAGCTTTGGGACTATTGCTCTGTTTCTGAACTTGTCAATTCAGGCTGCTATAACAAAACAGATAAGTTAGGGCTGGAGAGATGGCTTGGAGGTTAAGAGAATTTGCTGCTGTTCCAGAGACCTGTGTTTCGATCCCAGCACCCACACCAGGTAGCTCACAACCACTTGTAACTTCAGTCCAGGGGTCTGGCGCCCTCTTCTGGCCTCAACAGGTACCTGCATGCACATGATACATACAGACTCATGTCGGTGCATACACATACACATAATTTAAAATAATTTTTTTTTTTAAGAAAACAGATTATCTGTTCCTCATTCGTGGAGGATATGCTCAGAAACCCTCCACTTGATGCCTGGAACATGGAGAGTATTGTATCCACCATCTGTGGTTTATGTACAAACATGACTTGCAGCCAGTCTGATAACAAATATGGTTCTGGTTTGAACATGAGATGTCCCCCACAGCCTCGTGTGTTGATGGAGGCGTTCATGTTTAGAGTCACTTGGGTGGTCCTTTGAAGGGTATAGGCTGGTCCCTGCTCTGGCCTTAGTCTCTGCCTCATGCTCCAGTGTGATGGATGGGAGGAGCCTGCAGACACGCTCCCACCACCATGAACTCTGTCATACTGTCACTGCCATAGTGAACAGAGCCCCAGAAAACCACGAGCCGAACTATGCCTGCCCTCCCTTCAGTTGTTTCTATCCCGTATGCTGGTCACAGGGATACAAAAACAATATTCAGTCTTTCTCTCTCCTCCTTTCTTCTTTCCTCCTCTCTCCCTCCTCCTCTCTTGCCCTCCCCTTTCCCCAATGTGAACAAAGTACAGTTCTGCTTCAGTATATTCTCAACCATGAGGCTTTTCGTCTCCAGGAACAACGGATCCAGGGTGCCAGGGACTGGATCGTTTTGATACTACCCAAAATAAATCTTCCCTCCTTTTAAGTTGTTCACATCAGGATTTGTGCCACAGTGGTGAAAATTTTACACAGGGCCTGGAGATGATGCTCAGTTGATGTAGTGCCTGCTGCTGCAATCAGAAGGACCCGAGTTTGATCCCCTGAGGTAGATGTTCAAGGACAGAGGACCAGGAAGCAGAATGTGGCCAGAAGCAGGAGCAAGGCTGTAACCTCCACGGACCATATCCCTTTAAAACTTGTGTATGTATGTGTGTGTTTGTGTGTGTATTTGTGTGTGTGTGTGTGTGTGTGTGTGTGTGTGTGTGTGTGGTGTGTATGCTCCTGTAAGAAAGCTAGAAGGGGAAGCTGGGTGTCCTTTATCACTCCCAGCCATTGCCTTTTGAGACAGGTGTCTTACTGAACCTGGATCTAGGCTGGCAGCCAGTACCTGTTACCTGTGCTAGTGTGTGGCTATGCTTGGCTTTGTATATGGGTGCTGGTGACCTGAACTCAGGTCCCCGTGCTTGCACAGCAGGCATTTTACCTGCTGAGTCAGCCCCAGAGTCCATGACTGAGTATGTTTTTTGATAAGAGACTCACCCCACCCTCCTTCTGTCTGTCATTTAGATGCTGTTGACTTTGGAACTTTAGCATCTCATTTTTCAGCTCTGGATTTCTTTTGCTTCCTGTGGTTTAGGAAGGGCAGAGCTTCCTCCAAGGCTGTGAGGCGAGCCTTAGATAAACTGCAGAGGTGTGAAAAGCACCTGTCTAACAAGATCTGCAGAAAAATGTTTCCAGAAGGTCTTTAATCTGGGCCTCCAGGGTGTGTGGCATTGCAGGTTCACACCGGTTCAGTCAGACACAGACAAGTGGGAATAGGTTTCCATTTTACACAGCTAGCTAGCTACTTGGAGACTTTCTTTTTTCTTTTGCTCTGCTCCCTGTTCACAAACTTATTTTGAGCTCTGTCTGAGACGTACATCTGGGGCTGGCGAGGATCAGACAAATGCTGCTTGATAATTAAGGAGCTGGTTTTCAAAAAACCTGTCTAAGGATTCTACCAGCTTAACCTTAAGCTGCACGTGAGTGGCACCGGGTGAAGAAAATGGTCAGCCCGGATCTGTGTCACCACAGCTTATGTTAAATGACAACCCATTTCATGTTTTTGCACTATTTGAGAGAAGTTAAGCAAATTAAATGTACCCTGTAGGGGTCTAGGGAGATGACTCAGTAAGTAAAGTGCTTGCCTTGTAAGCGTGAGGACCTGAGTTTGAGTCCCAGCACCTACTTAAAAAGCTGAGTGTGGGGCTAGAGCGATGGCCCAGTGGTCAAGAGTACCTACTGGCCTGGTAGAGGACTCAAGGTCAGTCCCCAGTACCGCCTGAAACCTCAGCTCCAGGGGATGTGACAGCCTCTTCTGGCCTCTGGGGACACACACATATATGACACAGACGCACACATAGATCTTGTTAAATATTTGAAAACAAAAGAAATATCACAACCATGGGTTTTTGTTTTTTGTAAAAAAGCTGGGTAATGGTGGTATACAAATGTAACCACCCTCTTACCTCCCAGTCCCACCCCCAACCCCCACCCCCACCCCACCCCACCCCACCCCACCCCACCCCTACCCCACTGGTGCAGATAGAGACAGGGGGACCCTCTGAGGTTTGTTGGTCAGCCCCAGATGTACGTCTCTCACTGAGAGAGAGAGAGAGAGAGAAAGAGACTTTACCTCAAAAAAAAAAAAGGTGGATATTTCTGAGGCTCTTTCCTGGTGTGGGCTTGTGTGTGCACGCATGCGTGCACAGACGTGAGTGTCCATGCACACATACACACAGATCTGAGGTCTGTCCTGAGAACCTGAATCGCTATAACGTTATTCACGCAACACTGCTGCTCTGTCAAGTTGTGCAAAGCAAATGTAGAAGGCTTAATAAATATTTGAAAAACTCAAGCCGGCTCTCCTATGTGAGTATAAGACACAAACCTCAGCACTACAAAGAAAGAAGGAAGCAGCCTATCAAAGGAGGCTTGCCTTCTTAGGTATTTTCTGTTGCAGTAATGTAAAAATAGGGGCCGAGGAGATGATGGCTCCGTCAGCACGGCGCTTGCGGAGCAGACATGAGGACTTGGGATCCCTGGTGTCCTCTTTAAAAAGCCAGGCAAGCCTGCACGGGCCAGCAGGAAGATCGCTGGGGCGTGCTGGTCAGCCAGGCTAACCAAATAGTGTGCTTTAGCTTCAGTGAGAGACCCTGTCTCAAAAAATCAGATGAGATGGCTCGTCAGAAAGGGGGCTCACTGCCAAACCTGATGACCTGAGTTCAATCCCAGGATCTACGTGGTAGAAAGAGAACCGACCGTAGCAAGTTGTCCTCGGATTTCTACACGCACACCATGGCACACACAAACACACACACCACTTAATAAGAAAAGAGTGTTTTTAAAAATAAGGTATGAATCGATCCTGGAAAGTACCTGATGTTACCTCTGTCCTTAACTCGCACACACAGACACGCGAATGTGCATCTTCCCATACACAGGTACATATAAGCATGCTCACACAAGCAAAGTATAAAAACATGTGATGTCTCCTAAAGAAATCCCTCTTGTGTGTTTTGAATCTAAGGGCTTGGCTTCCCCTGTACGAGGTTTCACCTCTAATGCTTACGGCAAGAGTTTTATGGAAATGAACCATTTAAATGGTCGGACCTTATGGACAGCTCGTGCATTGTAATGGCTTAAGTAATGCCGTTAAAAGCTTTCATTTAGACAAGGGTGTTTGAGCTGCTGCCAAAACAAAGGAACGAATTCATTCACAAGCTGCCTTGGCCAGGAGTATGCATGCACACCTTCATTTGCCAGTCTAATTCTGTGTTGGGCCTGAAATGTTGTCCCTGAGTTCACATGAAGAAGCCCCTGGGAAGAGACAGGGTGCCGCAAAGCACAGAACTCAGTCTGGGACTGAGAGCTCACAGCTCAGAAGGCCCTTGATGGTGATGGCTCCTCTTCCCTGCCGGTTCCTGTACTTACTGATGGCTCTATAGAGACTCTGTGATTGGTCCTTTTGTGTTTCTGGTCGGGGCCTGCGAACAGCCCTATCGAGTTTCCTGGGATATTATCCTGGCCAACCTGATGCACAGATGTTATGAGGTACCTTATTGAGAGATAACACCCAGGCCTGATTGTGTCTGTCAGGACAAGTCGGTGTAAAGGGAGTGTGGGAAAGGAAGTCCTCCTCCGCTCTGTGGAGTGGGTGTCTCGGGAAAAGTGTCTGCCGTTTCAGGCCACCAAGACCGCGCAGGGCCACCTGAAAGCGCTCCTGTAGGGCTGGAGATACAGCGTGCTCAGTAAAGTGCTCGCCACACAAGCACGAGGGCCAGAGTTCGATCCCCCGCTCATGTTCAAAAGCTAGGCAGCTCTGGGTGAAGCCTGGTAGCTGAGTCTGAGTCCCAGGGTGCGAGCCATGTGAGGAGGGAGCTAAGGCCTGCGACGGAGTGTCTGGGCAGTGGCACAAGCTGAAATAAGTAACTGCAATCCAGGGGAGGAAATGAAAGCCAGAGGTGGTAGCGAACATCTGTAACCCCAGCACTGGGAGGGTAGAGTCAGGAGGACCGCTGGGGCTTGCTGGCCAGCCTGGCCTACTCAGTGAGCTTCAGGTTTCAGTGAGAGACCCTGTTCCGGAAAACAAGCTGAACGGCTCCCAGGGAATAACACCTGAGGTTGACCTCGGGTCTCTGCACGCATACTCACAGCTCCTCTCCCCCTGCAAACAGGAGCATGCGAGCACACCTGCAGGCCCCAGCAACTCAGGCTTGCACACTTGACAAACTTGCCTTCCTAGGGTTCTGGATCCCTCTGGTCAGGGATCCCCGATTCGGGTCACAGATTTAATCCCAAGTCTGTGATTTGGGAAGGCGAGAGGGACCAGACAAGTGTGCGAATGTTTTTGGATGTGACTTATCTCAGTGTCTGACAGCTCATGTGGAAGAACTGAAGTTCAAAGCGTGCGTCCTCTAATGTGTAGCCGGCAAGGCAGACCGCACCACGGGTACCAGCTGGCCCTCAGGCCACCAACACAGGGCTACTGATCT
This sequence comes from Psammomys obesus, assembly GCF_907164565.1. Taxonomy (NCBI): domain Eukaryota; kingdom Metazoa; phylum Chordata; class Mammalia; order Rodentia; family Muridae; genus Psammomys; species Psammomys obesus. The sequence goes on along the minus strand of NW_026596466.1, from coordinate 548,098 downwards.
AGTCTGTGCCCTCATTTTATAGATCCCACTGTGACGAGCGCTTCGTTTCTGGGGCATACCCGGAATCCAGGTTACCTAAATTTTCTTCCATGGCCAGCGACTCCTCGACCATGTTAGGATTCCATGGGAGGATCCCATCCCCCAGAGAGGAAACAAACAACCTCTTCATCCTCCTTGTAAGGGACCAAGGACAAACTGAAGTCACAGGGAGGAGTCTATGGGCTCACTGGTCTCACAGTGCACACTTGAGGGGTTACTCGTGGGAGCACGGGAGACTCCCAAGGCAGCCAGCCCGGATGCTGGCTTTCCCATAGCCACAGAGATGGAAACCCTCTCCAGGTAACTTCCTGCAGCAGCTCATATACTCTAGCCCAGCAGTTTTCGATCTTCCTAATGCTGCTACCGTTTAATCCAGTTCTTCAAGTTGTAGTGACACCCCCCCACCATAAAATTTTTGTTGCTACTTTATAACTGTAATTTTGCTACTGCTGTGAATTGCAAAGGATGAAATATCTGATGTGCAGGATATCTAATATGAGACCCCCAAATGGTTTGTGACTCACAGGTTAAGAACTGATGCTCCAGCCCCTCCCGAAGACCAGGAGGCCTTGTGCAATTTGGGCAGAATGTCACAAGCATGGCTTTGAGGGAGCTTCAATAATCAACAAGTTCCATCATGATGGACTCTTGCAAACAGCTGATCTGGTGAAGATGGAGGATGGCTGTTTTGTTGTTTGAGGACCACCACTTTCTTTGTATAACACATGTCTGGGGCAGGAAATGAAATCTCTGGACTTCCAGATCTGCTGATGCTAAGCTCCCATGATCACGGCTGGGAGGGAAGGGCTGAATTACCTCTCCTTGGAAGGTCTCACATATAGGCTGTTTGACCTCTGGGCTCATTTCTACATCTGTCACCTGGAAGTGAAGCTCCCAAGCTGTTGACCTTATGTGTATGACGGTGGATCTTCCAGCTTTCTCGTCTGCAAGACTGGACTCTTCAGGTGACCCTGAGGATGAAAAGAGCTGACATTGGCGAGCCTGACATTTGGATCCTGATAGGATCCAAACCCTTGACAAGTCATTGCAGTGGCATATTAGGATAACTTAGAGTATTGTTTGGAATGGTTTCAAGACACCATTGGTCAACTGAGGATGTAAGCTTAGTTGGTATTGTCTTTTTCTTGCATGCTCTGAGACTCTCTTGGAGGAACCCTTCTGTTTGAGGCTGTAGTTCTCCCAGAATGGAGAGCCATTCTGAGTTTGGTGTTAAAGGTTAGGACTCCCTCTTTCCAGCAGGGCCTCTTGCTTCTGCCTTACTGGAGAGTGTCTTTAGACACAGATGCCCCTAGCCACATTTGATATATGGCCGCTGACACAACTCCCTGCTAGCTCTCCCCTCCGTGTGCCTATATGATTATTAGATATTGTGTTTCCAGCCATATGATAGGAGCGTGCTGTATAATGCAAATCAAGCATCCTTGACCTGCCTAGTTCCAACCAATTATGTACACCTATTCTTGGAGCCCCCAACCCACTCCCCAAGGGGTATATAGCCTTTGTTCTCTGGAATTAACATTGAACTAGCCCCCTGCAATGGTTCCCAGGATGTGATCCCTGTTCAGTGCTTGACTGGCCATTTCAGGAATGCTTCTTTTCTTGTGCCCCTCCTGACTTTGTGGGCTGCTGGAAGACAGACCCCAGGCAGAAGGAGAACCACAAGACTCTGAGTTCAATCTCTAACATCATAAAAAGAAGAAGAGGAAGAGGAAGAGAGAGAGAAAGAGGAGAAAGAGGAGGAGGAGGAAGAGGAGGAGAAGAAGATGATTGCTGGGAAGGCAGATGTCTGGGGCCAGCTAGCCTAGTCTAACAGGCAAGCTCCGGGCCAATGAGAAACAAGTTGGATGATACCTAAGAAATGACACCTGAGGTTAACCTGTGTGATCTATTGTATGCTTGTACACACACACACACACACACACATAGAGACAGACAGGCAGACAGACAGACACACACACACAGGAACATAATAAGACAGCAGCAATGAAATCAAATAATGTACTCAGAAACCTAATAGAGAATAACTAAAATGAGACTTCATGTGTGATTCACACAAACACCAGGGAGACTTACAAGAAGGGAGAGCTCAAGGCCCAGCCAGGAAAAAAACTGAATCATGAGAAGCAAGCAGCACAGCTATCCAAGGTACATCTCAGCAGCCAGGATGGTAAGTAAGAACTTGTTCTTGAGAAAGCTTCGGCACACAGCTTTCTCTGAAAAAGAAAAAAAAAATTGAACAATCTGCTTACTAAAAACCTCCAAGGAAAGAACATCTCCCCTCATAAATACTTCATATTTAAAACTGTCAAGAGACAGCGAAGGAGGGGAGGGCACCTTTCCCCCTCAAGTGAGCTGAGATAGTCTCTAATAAACTAAAACTTTGCAAAGCATGAAATATAAGAAGTGAAGGGAGGGCAGGCAAGATGGCGCACCACCAAGCCCAGGGATCTCAGAGATCCCTGGTACCCACCAGGCAGGAGAGAACTCATTCTTACAAGTGCACACATGCATGAAGGCACACACATACACACACCAAGAGAATAAATGTAAAAACATTTTTAAGTGCACTGAACGAACCCTCTGTTATTAAAATGAATTACATCATACTGGGATCTGAAGTTGCTGTTGTCAGGATGATGGGTCGGTAGTTAACAGCACTGGCTGCTCTTGCAGAGGACCTGGGTTTGTTTCCCAGCACCACATGGCAGCTCACAGCAGTCTGTACCTCCAGTTCTAAGGGATCCAGCTCTTTTTCTGGCTTTCTCGGGCACATGTGTAGTACGTTTATATAATGCAGACAAGTACTCACAGAAATAAAATAAGTTTTGAAAATATTGCTGTTGTCAGTTGGGTTTCTCCGTGCTGGAACTGTGTCAGGGATTTCCCACTTCTGAGCCTTGGATTCTTATTTTTGTATGATTTAATTTTATTTTACTTGTGTGTCTGTGTGTGGTGTGTGCATGTGGGTATGCAGTTACTCATGGAGGCCAGAAGGGGGTGCCAGATCCCTTGGCGCTGGAGTTACAGGCGTTTGCCAGCTACTTGAAATGGGATACGAACTCGGATCAGTTCGTATCAGGGCAGTAAGTGCTCTTAACTGCTGAGCCACTCTCCAGCCCTGGCTTCAATTCTTCCACAGCTGGCACGGTGGTTCTGATATTTCTTTCTTTTTGTTATTGTGTTTGTTGGTTGCTGATTTTTTGAGACAGGGTTTCTCTGTGTAGCCCTGGCTGTCCTGGATTCACTCTCTACACCAGGCTGGCCTCGAACTCACAGAGATCCGTCTGCCTCTGCCTCCCGGAGTGCTGGGATCACAGGTGTGCGCCACATGCCCGGCTGATCCTGACATTTCTGTCTCACTTCACACAGGTAGCTGCTTTCTGCAAGTTTTGGAGATCCTCACGCCTCCTCCAAAGATAATCTGCAGTTGTTCAGTGCAGTATACGTGCACAGGAAAGCACTTCCATAACGACAAACTCTTGAACAAAGCCTGACCGCCCTCCCCTGCCCCCATCACAGGGGCTTGTCTCCAGCACCCCAGGATACAGCCTGCATTAGTTACTTTTACTCTTTCCAGGAACCAAATACTGGAAAGATTAAGGAAGGAAGGGTAGGGCTCATAGTTAGAGGGGAACCCGTGGCGGTAGGCAGGGAAGGCATGGCAGCAGAGGTCGGGCTGGTCACATTACAGTGGCACTGAGGAAGAAGAGAGGAAAGGAAGTGGGACCAGGCCACAAGATCCTAAGACCAGACTGGGGAGATGGTTGGAGGGTAAAAGCACAGGGCAGGCGAGCCCAGTGTTTAATTCCCACAGTCTATGTAAAGGCTGGGTGTAATGACTGTCTGTAATGCCAGCGCTCTTAAGGCTGGACAGAAGGGGTAAGAGAATAGTCCAGGAGCCTGAAGGCCTGAGCCTGGGCTTCGTGGGGCTTCATGTAACTGCCTCGGAATCTCGGAGGGTGGGTCAGTGAGATGGTAGAGGCACCTGCTGTCAAGCCTGATGACCCGAGTTCAATCCGAAGGGACCCACACAGTAGAACTAAAATACCAGTTCACACAGGCTGTCCTCGACCTCCACATGCATCCTGAGGCACGAGTGTCCACACATGTGTGTATGCGCACACACTCTAAGAGTATAAAATGGAACTTTAGAAAAGAAGGAGGGAATTGACTGGCCTCTGACCTACACAGGTGTATTGTGGGAAACTTGCACTCACAAACATGTCCAAAATAAATCAATTGAAAGGAACTTTGTGTGTGTGTGTATGTGTGTGTGTTTAATCTTCATTAAACCTTAAGCCTCATCTCTGGAGACCTTCTTCCTCCAGCGAGGCTCCGCCTCCTACAGTCTACAGCCTTCCTAAACAGCGCCACCAGCCTGGAGGCAAGTGTTCGAAAACATGAGCATGTGGGGACACCTACCATTTAAAGCTCAGCACAGCCCTTCCCCCACATTCCTCCAGGCCTCGGTCACTTTCATTCTTTAGCAGGAGTGTCCCTCACCATTGGTCCTGACTGGACCCTTGGTGCTAGTCTGGGACTAGGGAAGGAGGGGAAGGCAGCTCTTAATGCCTTCATAATCTTCCATTTCTCTCTTCATGGGACTGAGGGCTTGGTCTTCAAGGTAGCAGAGGACATCGGCCCTGGTGACCCATCTCCACCTTCAGGATCTCACCTCTTTCCGGCTTATGCCCTGAGCCACAGACTGGCTGGGACTGAGACGGAGACTCACTCAATTGGCTGGGGAGGACCTGGCTTACTCTAACAATGAAGGCCAGGCCCTGACTTTTCCTCTTTTCTGCCTGCAGGAGATAAGAGTCTCTTTATTTGCTGTGAAAGAGGCTCACTGAATTTCATGTGTTGACTTTTACGGTCTTTCCCCAGAGGCATCCATGACCAGCTCATTAAAAAGCATCTCGTCCCATTGATACCGTTCATTTCATTCTGGTATCACTTTAACCCCTCTAGAGCCAGAGGGACTTGAAGGGAGGATGAATAATGGGTATCAAATGCAGAGTGTGAGAAGAGGAATAAATCCTAGCACTTTACAGCGTAGTAGGGAAATTATAATTCATGACATTTTGTTATAAATCTCAAAATCACTAAAAGGTCTCCACTACAGGAGCTGGGGAGACAGATCAGCTGGTAAGAAGCGCTTTTGTCTCGAAAGCTTGATCACCTGTGTGACAAGCTGGGCCAGGATGGCACGCACTTGTAAGCCCAGTGCTGGGCTTACGTGTGTATGCGATGTAGTCTTCTATAACATATAATCACATAATAATGGCTTTCATTGCAACAGTTTTGTGCATATGCATAATGTATTTTGATCATCTTCATCGAGTTACCCTCTTGTCCCCCTCCGATCCCCTTCCTCTTTCCTCAACTAGTCTTCCTTCTTTTTTGATGAAACAGGATCATTTCTAGAGTCTGGGGCTCATGGATTTGGCTAGGCTACAGCCAGCAAGTTTCTATGATCTGTCTGTCCTCCTCACACCCTTAACACCACCTCTAACATTACAGGCATGAACTAACACGCCTGGCTTTCACGTAGATTTTTGGTCCAAACTCAGGTCCCCAAGCTTGCATAGTGGGTATTTTATCCACTGAGCCACCTCCTCAGCCTTGGGTATGCTTTACCGGGGTTTCTGTTTGGTTTGGTTTGGTTTTGCTTTTAATTGTCTGCCCCTCAGTCTCCCTCTCTAATTAGCTGCCAGATCTGGGAGGACAGTGACCCTGACTGTCTCAGTTATTGCCATCTCTAACTCTGACTTCTGTGCTTAGCTCCTAGTCTCCTAAATGAACATGTAAGCATTGGTGGCTGTGGAGCAGTTAGCAGAAAGACAAGGCAGATGTATAAATCTCGAGAGGTAACTGCACTTTGCCCAAACAGACTCGGTGAGTGAATGGAATGACTAGTTCTGTGAAAATTCTCTCTAGGAGAAGTTTGGGGACATGAATCAAGCACATAAGAAAGGAGAAATCACCAGCCAAGAGGGGAGCCAGCACTTACCTTTACAGACGTGCTGGGCTTGGGCAGAAGGCCATGAATCTGAAGGGCATCTACCAGAGATCAGTGAACTAGACAGGATGCTGTGAATGCAGAGGTTGATAAAGTGGCCAGCCCCAGTTTGAAGGTTTGGGGCAAAGGACACGGGATGGAAGTTGAAACTCAAACAGGAAGGTCTGGAAATGCAGGGGACCGGGTCTCTGATGCCTAGATGGCTCAGACAGAAGCAGATATAGAAAAAGAAGCATCAGAGGGGCTGGGAATATAGCTCAGTGGGTAAAGTGGTTTCCTACCCAGCACTATGTATGACCAGGTGAGGTGGCACCTAACTGTAACCCCAACACTTGGAGGACCAGGAGTTCAGGGTCATCCTTGCCTCTGTAGTTAGTTCAAGGCCAGCCTGGGCTACACCAGACTTCAGGAGGGCGGGGCAACAAGAGGAGATCATGCTGGAGGCCCAGCAGGCTCACCCTCGCTTTGTGAAGTTATGGAGAGTCAGGCAGAAAAGTGAGGAGCCAGTAAGTGGAGGGCACCTGATGAGTTCCAGGCAAGTGAGAGAGCCTGTCTCAAAACGTTGGTGGACAGCGTCTCAGGAATGCCACCGAAGGTCGTCATCTGGCCTCCATGCACATGCACCCCACGAGCTCACAAACCCAAAATACTAATGATTAGAGCACAGGGTCTCCACCTTTGTGAGTGGGTTAATATCCTTCTCCAGAGACTCAGCTCAGGCTCTTGAAACCGATTAAGTTTTTTTTTTTTTTTTTTGGTGGGGGGAGTCAAGTCTCCAGGGACTGGATTAGTTAGCATTAGAGGAGTTGTTTGGAAGCAAAGTTCCCCTGGTGTTTTGGTTCTCCAAGTGCAACTGGCTCACCACTCACCATGTGATGTGATGTGACATGACTTGACGTGATGTCACCAGTCATAACTGCCTCACCAGAAGCTGAGCAGGTGCCAGGGTCGTGCTCTTGGGCCTCCAGAACTGTGAACTCAACAAATCTCTTTTCTTTATAAATTGCACAGTATTCAGTGTTTTGTCATAGCAATACAAGACCGACCACAGTACCTACCTCTTGACCACAGACATTTGAATGACCGCCTAGCACTCTCCAGATATTTTACATATTAACTGTGACATATTTTTGTTTATCTATCCATCTATCTTATTTATTTATTTTTAGCATTGCAGTGCAGTCAAGGACAGACTCCAGAAGCATGAACTGCTATTCTGGAATCATCTTCTACCCCTGTCTTGGCCTCCTCCCACTAAATAGCTGTGTGGCGGACCAATCACATCTATGCGCCGTGCATCTAATCTTTCCTGAGACTGTTGGGTATAATGTGAACGGCGAGAAGCAGCTAAGAGAAGCCTTTCAAACCTTGAAGCTGCATTTCAGAAAAGTTACAGATAGAGGCGTAAGCTGTTAGGATTTCCCTGAGAACGTGAAAAGGAGGAATACAAATCCATTTCAATACAGATGAGAGGAAAATAAGGAAGTTTGTTTTAATTTCTGTGTACGGGTGTATGGATTTGTGTACATGAGTCTAGGACCCCACAGAAGCCAGGAGAGGGCCCCAAATCCCCTGGAGCTGGGGTTAACAGAGGTTGTGCGCTGCCCAGCACAGGTGCTGGGAAATAAGCTCCGCCCTCTGGAAGAACTGTGCATGCTTTTAACCACTGAGCCATTTCTGCAAAATAAATTTGCTAATTTATTTTGACAAAGCTTTGACATAATAAACAGAGCACTGAACTTTGAAAATATCTCAGTGTTTGACATTTATGGGTCATCAAATTTTTGGTTGTTTTCCTCACTTTATAAAGATCTTTTTTTCAGTGGTGTGTATGTGTGCCTGTGTGTGCCTGTATGTGCCGTGGTGAGTCGTCCCTTTTGGTGATGAAAACCAAGCTCAGGGTCTCTGAAGAGCAGCAAGAGCCATTAGCTGCAGAGTGGTCTCCGACAGCCTGAGGCGAAATGGATTCGGGGTCTCTCTTCAGCATCCCATCTATTTTTTTTCTTTCTCTGGTCTTCTCTGCTGTATTCCAGCTCCTCCATCTGCTTCTATTGTTCTGAGGTGGTTATTGTTCTTGTCTCTTTCGAAGTTCTCTTTATTCCTGCAGCTCGTGTCCCTGTTAGTCCCTTTGCTGTTGTTGAATATCCCGTAGGAGGGCATTTAATCTGCCAGGTTTTTCTGGAATCTCATGATGTAGATTAAGTGAATAAAGAATATTGCAGAACAAAAAAAAAAAAAAAGGCAAAGCTATTTCCTGAATATGACAAAAGAAATAAAAAGAAGCAAAGTACGACATATGAGCTTAGGCGCGTGCACGTGCTCGCTCGTGCTTGCTTGCATGTGTTCTTTAACACACTGCAAGGGTAGACTCTCAGGGCTCAGAAGGGTGCTGGGGTCAGGGTGAGGAGCAGGTAGGGTAAGGATTACCATTTCTTAATTTACTTAACTCTCAAGCATTCGAATTATTACGGAGCAAGTGTTGCTTTCGTAATTTAAAGACGCTGTGAATACGTGTCCTTTGCACAGAATGACACTTAAAAACCAGTGTGTGTTTCTGCCTGTGTCTCTGTGTGCAGATTTGCACACGTGAGTGCAGTTGCCCTCAGAGGCCAGAACAGGGCTGGAGGTACAGACAGTGTGAGTCATCCGATGTGGGTTCTGGGAACCAAAGGTGGGTCCCCTGCAAGACAAGTAAACACCCTTCACCTCTGAGCCATCTCTCTAGCTCCAGACTGACATTTTAAAAAATTTACATTGTAACCTGAGTGACCTGGAGCTTCAGGGAAGAAATGTCACCAAGTCCTGGATATTGTGTCAGGTGTTGGCTGCTCCTAGAGGAGGCACAGCGAAACCCTACTGCTGAACTTGAAACCTTTGGACTTCAGTTGTTATTAAAATCCTTGTGTCTGGTATACTATAAACAAGGGTTTCTCAGGTCTGGCTTTGTGATCAGCAACAGCGTCAGCAGGTACAATGAAAGACCTCTTTGCTCATCCCCAGGTGAGTCTAATATGGGGTTGGGGGGGGGGTTAACGTTCAGTAATGCAGATGTGAAAAGTCTTTTGTTTTGTCTTTTGTTTGTTTTGGAACAGGGTCTTACTATGTTATGTAGCCATGGCTGGCCTGCAACACATTAGGTAGACCAAGCTGGCCTCTGCCTCTGGAGTGCTGGGACCATGGGTATGTATGTGCTACCACACTCAGCAAGATTTTCATTTTTATTGATGTGTATGCTGTGTGTGTATGTGTGTGTGTGTGTACGTGTGTGTGTGTGTGTGTGAGTGAGTGAATGCCTAAGGGGAGCAGAAGAGAGTGCATTCCTGGAGCTGGTGTTGGAGATGGTTGTAAGCCACCTCACATGGGTGCTAGAAACTGGACTCAGATCTTCTGGAAGAACAGCAAGTGCTTTTAAACTGCCAAGCCATCTCCCCCACCCCACCCCTTCTCTCTCAAGAAGATTTTTCTTTTTTTATTGTTTTGGTTTTTGACAAAGGATCCGGTCTCAAACTTATGGGCCTCCTGCCTCAATCTCCTGAGTATGATGACAGGAGGGTGCCACCAGGCCTGGCGTGTGTGCGTGTGCGTGTGTGTGTGTGTGTGTGTGTGTGTGTGTGTGTGTGTACCCCATGTGCCGGTGAGTTCCTGTATGTACATGGTCATGTGCCTATATGTGTGTGTGCGAGACAGAGACACAAGGAGAGGGAGAGACAGACAGAGACATGTGTGAGACCGGAGGTCAGCTGCGAATGTTATTTCTCAGGTGACATTCACCTTATGTTTTGAGACAGTCTCTCACTGGCATGGCGTTCTCCAAGCAAGTTTGTCTGGGTGGCCGGGGAGCCCTAGAAATCTGTCTCCACCTCTCCCACCCTGGGATTACAAACAGAGGCATCATGCCAGCAACTTTTACATGGATTCTGGGGCTCAAACTTAGGGCCTTGTGCTTGCAAGGTAAGCATTTTGCTGACAGGGCCTGCGCCTGGCTTTTAATCAAGGTTTAGAAATCAGTTAAACTATCTCTGTGGTGGCACCGAGATCTTATAAACAGCTTGCTTTACTGGGCTTTAAAAATCCTTCAACTTTCTGACACCAAGCAGCACAATAACTGGGAAGATTTTCGCCTCGGTCTGGAAACACAGCCAGCTTTTGCCTGCGCTGGAGCCGGCAATCAACCGAGCAGTATATCTCGCAGTGTTTTTCCGAACTCAAGGGTCCCCCGTGGGCCCTAGCGATCATGCCAGTTTTCATTTTACAGAGAAGGGAATGTCACCCACAGGAATTTGTTCCCAGATTTACTGTGTTGGGGAGGGGGGAGGGAAAAGAGAGAGACTGGGTATATATTTGTTTGTATGTGTGTGTATGGGTAGAGAAGAGGGAGGGAGGGAGAAAGGGAGCAAGAAAGGAAGGAAGGAGAGAGAAAGGAAAGAGGGAGGGAGGGGAAGAGTAAAGACAAAGGAAGGAAAGAGAAGGAAGGGAAAGAAAGGAGGGAAAACATTGTAGAAGACCTGCTTGCATACCTGTGCGCGCGCGCGCGTGCGTGCGTGCGTGCATGCGTGTGTGTGTGTGTGTGTGTGTGTGTGTGTGTGCGCGCGCGCGTGTGCATGCACAGGTAGGTCACAGGACAACCTCACATGTTTTTGAGGCAAGATCTCTCATAGGTGTACAATAAATGAGTTGTCTGGCCAGCGGGCCCCAGAAGCCTGCCTGTCTCTGCCCCCCAGTTCTGAAATTATAAGGATGCCCCACCATCCCAGGCATTTTACATGGATGATGGGGGTGGACTCGGTTCTCATGTTTGCACAGCGAGCACTTTCCCCAAGGAGCCATCTCTCCAGGCCCCACCTGTATTACTTTATACATTTAGATAACTGGTTTACTTGGTTACGTCAAAAAGGGTTCTCCTGGGACCAGTTTAGTTTTACTTAACCTTGATGGGGGGAAAAACAGTCAAGGTTCAGATGAAATGTCAAGAAATGCTCATCTGCTCTTGCTCTTGAATTCTGTACCAACTCAGCTCAAGACCTGGCCTTGGCCTCTAAAAAAAAAAAAAAAGCAAAGAACATTTTTTAAAAAGTCTGTATTGTCACTCAGTGTGCTTCTCTAAGAAGTGGTGTTTTCATCTCTGCAGCTTTAGTGCAAGCGTTTTGTTTCAGGAAGAAATCCTCTAGGATTAACCGGAGCTGTGTCAAAACAAATGGTGTGCTGCGTGGACAAGACCTTGGCCAACCAGCCTCAAAGCCTGAGAGGTGGGAGGCTTTAGCTATTGTGCTTTCCATATTGATTCAGAAGTGGGTAATCAGACCTGACAGTTCAGAGAAGAACGCAAGCTACGTCATGGGCTGGGATTGCATGCTCGGGAGGAAGGCAGTCAGAGCTTAGTGGGTGAAGATTGCTCACTGGGATTTTCTGTATTACGCTCACATTGCAGGGTCGGGGAGATGCCTCAGCCAGGATTTGAGTTCAATTCCCAGACCACAGGTGAAAACATGAGATGTGATGCCATCTGATTGATTGCAACCCCAGCTCTGAGGAGATGGAGACAGGAGGATCCTAGAGCTCACCGGACAGCCAGCTCAGCCCAATTAGTGAGCCCCGGACCAGTGAAAGTCCCTGTCAAAAAACAAGGTGGGTGTCTGGCCAGATGGCTCAGTGGGTAAAGTGGCTTGTTGCCGAGCCTGGCAACCTGGGTTGTATGTCTGATTCCCACACTATGGAAGGAGGAAATTGTACATTGTCCATGGGCCTCCGTGCACGACACAGGCATGCTGGCAGACACACCAAACACATACATAAATGTGAAAAGAAAATCAAGATGGGTCATGCCTGAGGAATGGCATCTGAAAGTGACTTCTGACCTCCACATGTGCCTGCACCCATAAATGCACACATACACACACACACACACACACACACAGCCATGCACAGACATCTAAGACTTCACATAACAGTTCTATGCGAAGCCGTGAGCACTCGTGTGTTTTCTCAGACACACACCTGTGAATTCTGTTCTGGGTGTACAGCTGCATCACACGCTGGATAACACCGAGGTGCTCATATCCCCGCAGGCACAAAGAGTGTGCTCTTATAAGCCCGCTCTCATGTGCTCACCTTGTCCTCTTCCGCTGTATGGACTTGGGCATATGTTGCCATTCTAGCCCACCGGTAACCCTTGCAGTCCAGCTGCTGCTGATCTCAGTGGCTCTCGAGACTTGTCATTCAGGAGTTGGGGAGAGGGCTCAGTTAGCAGAACACTTGTTTCACAAACATCATGAACTGAATGTGACTTCCCAGAGCCCCTGTAAAGGCCACCACGGATGCATGTGTCCGAAACCCCAGCCCTCCTGTGGCAAGACGGAAGATGGACACAGGAGAATTGCTGGAAGTTTGCAGCTCAGCTAGCCTGATGCACACAGTGGCCAAGAACAGGAGACACTAGCTCGCAAGACGCAGGACAACACCCAAGGTTGTCCGTGGACCTCTGCATGAAATGCTGTGCCCACAGTCACACCCACAAATGCACATATGCTCACACATATCATAATACAGCACCATAGTATACAATAGGAGACAGTTCACCTGTTTTTAAGTATATTTATTTATTTACATTTCGAAGTACATTTACAGAATGCTATCACCATATTCACGATCCAGTTGTGTTTTGATTTTGAAATCAGAACTCAAACCTAGGCAAAAGCTTACCACTGATTTGCCTATCCATTGGCCTTTTTATGTTTTGTCTCTTGAGCCAGGGTCTCACTAACTGTCCAGGCTGCCCTTGAACTCACCCTACAGCTCAAGGTCTTGAACTTGTGATCCTCCTAGGATCTTCCTAGTCTAGGAAGGTCCCTTTGCATATTTATGGTCAGCTCCTATGTCCATTCCCAACCTACATATCTACTTTTTGCTCCTAAACCTATCCTTCTCTGGGTATTTCATATAAACGGAAACATCACATTGTCTTTCTTCACTTGACGCTGTGGTGTAGGTCCATCTTTTTTGTAGTCATTACTGAGTAGAATTCCATTGTATGAATATTCCACATCAGTTGGTGGACAATTGGTTTGTTTTTGCTTTCTGCCAATTAAACATAAAGCCGTGATAACTCATCTGTATGAATCTATATAAAAACAGTTTTCAATTCCTTTTTTAAATAATGCCTTGGTGTGGAATGGTTAGATTATATGCTCGGGATATACTTGATGCCTTCACAACCAGCCACAGTGGCCAAGCCATTCCCCACATTTGCAACAGTCTCTGTGAGTTCCGGTTGCTCCAGACTCTTGCGAACATTTGGTGTCAGTCATTTTTTTAATTTTAGACAGTCTAGTGGGTGTGTGGTTATAGTTCCTTGCTTAAATCTGCATTTCCTCAATGACTAATGATGTTGAATGTCTTTTCAAGTGTTTATTAGCCATCTGTCCATTCTCATTTGTGAAGCAGCTGTTCAAATAGCCTATCACTTATTAACTAAGTTGTTAATTATTTATTTTAAGTCACTCAGGTATTTATTTATTGTGTGTGTGTGCATGTTCACATGCCAAGATATGTGTGTAGAGGTCAGAGGACAGTTTCCAATAGACCATCCTCTCCTTCTCCCATGTGAGACTCAGAGATCAAACTCAGGTTATAAAGTGTGGTGGCCGTCGTGGGGTAGATTACTTGGACACAGGTTTAAACCAATAGAAAGTCTTTATTAGCCAGACTGTGATTAGAGCGAGAATTTAGTATACCAGTGTAACACTGAGCCTTTCTCAGCGTGAGCTTTCAGTCACAAAAATTACATTGATATGCTTCAGTTAACAAGAACAGTTAGACGCAAAACTACAGAAACCTAAAAGCAAGGTTAGTACATTTAGAGGCTTTCAAAAATAACTGTGGACTTTGATGGATTAGGCCTTTGTTTTAGTTTTGGCAGGTGGTGCTGTCTACATGCTGAGTTTTACAGCCTAAGTGATACTGTCATTATGGAGTCAGTTGTGCAAAGGTCTCAGGGCCTATTAAGTCTGGGGCCCTGTTAGAGAGGCAAGTTCCTTTGGCCAGCGAGCCACCTAGCTAGCCCCAGTGTTGTTTACTTTCTTATGATTGAGTTTTGAGAACTCTTCATATATTTTGGATACACATGCTTGGTTAGACTTGTAATCTGAATATATATATATTTTTCAAGATGCTCGGGATATACTTGATGTCAGGATTCCTTCCTAGTGTCTTTCAAATAGCAATAATTCTTATTTTGTTATTAAGTCCTATCTATCACCTTTTAAAAATTGTGTTTTAATGTTGTATCCAAAAGAATCTGTATGACACTATAAGATATTTCTTCATGCTTTTTCTAAAAGTTTTATGGCTTTAAGTTTTATATTTACATCTATAATACCTTTTGATTACTTATTATTTGTCTTGATGCTGCAACAAAATGCTTGACAAAAACTGGGGCTGGAGAGATGGCTCAGCAGTTGAGAGCACTAACTGCTCCACCAGAGGTCCCAAGTTCAGTTGCCAGCACCTGTATGGGGCACCTCACAGTGCCTAGAACTCCAGCTGTAGGGACGCAGTGTCTCTGGTCTCCAAGGGCACCTGCACTCACATGCATACAGACACACACACACACACACACACACACACACACACACACACACCCATGCTTTTGTGAAAAGAATAAAAATAAATTCCTTTAAAAATTACTTGACAAAAACAACTTAAAGGAGAAAGGGCTTATTTTTGGTTCACGTTGGAAGGGATACAGTCAGTCATGGTCGGGGGACATGGCAGCAGAAGCGAGAGGCGGCAGGTCGTGAGACATACGCAGTCAGGGAGCAGAGAGAGCTGAGCTCCTGCTCAGCTTGCTTATCCCTTTTTGATCAGTCCAGACCCCAGGACAAGCGCCAGAGGCATGTCTCTTAGGTGAATCTAGGTACTGTCAGTTGACAATATCAACCGTCACAATTGTTAATATGATGTGAGGAAGAGATCAAATTCATTTTGAAATTGTTTTTTATGTGTGTGTGTGTGTGTGTGTGTGTGTTTGCATGCAGTGGCTTAAGAGACCAGAAGGGGGTGTTGGAGTTCTGCAGCTAGAGTTCTAGGCAGCTGTGAACCACCTGGTGGGGTGCTGGGTGCCAAAGGGCCGATAATCTTAAAGACATCTCTCTAGGCCCCGTTACAAGCCTTTGAAGTTTCTTCTTCTCTGGATTTTGGTTGCCAACAACCAACTGCTTGTGCATATGGTACCTATAACCGGATGCACTATTTCATTCAATTGACCTGTTTGTCTCTCACCACTCCAATTCAGCATCTTGATTTCTATAGCTTTAACATTGGGGCTGAAGTCCAATGGTATAATCCCAAAGAAGGTTTTTCTTGGCCCTTTAAATTTCTGTATGAATGTTAGGAGTAGATAGCCTGGCTTAGTGGGTCAAGCACACACACACACACACACACACACACACACATCAGGGGCAAAATCTAACACTGAAAAGTAGCTCTTTGATGCATAAAAAATTCGTTTGTTGAAGTTTTTATTCGGATTACATTGAATCCACCGAGTCATTTTGAAGGAGCTGGCATCCTAACAACACAGAGTCTTCCGACTCAAACACACTGGATTTGATAGCTTCATTTCTAAATACATAATTTTTTTAGTTAAAATGGGGGTCTGGAAAATGGCTCAGCTATTAGGAGAACGTATTGCTCTTGCAGAGGACCCAAGTTAGGCACTTAGGACCTATATTGGATGGTTCATAAGTACGTGTAGCTTTGCTCTGGATATCTCATTCTTTCCTCTGGCTTCTGCAGGCATATACGGCTCCCACCCTCCCACACACACACAGTTAGACATAAAATAATCTAATAAAGAGAAAAGAGTTGAGAGAGGTCTCCCTGTGTATTGCAGGCTGGCTTGTCCTTCCGATTTTCCTGCTCGGCATCCCCAGTGCTGGGATAATTACAGTTCACATCTAAATGCCATCGTAAATTTTTTAAAAATCTCACTTTAAACCCCTGGTAGCATGTATGTATAGCTGATCTCAAATCCAGGCAGTATCTTGGACTCACCAATTCTGGTTGCTTCTTTTGTGTATCCTATAGAACTTTCTCTAAAGACAGTTATGATGTAGCTTGTATAGTTATTTGTGGTACTCACTGTTCATTTACATAGATCGATACTGTCATCTAATATCTTTCTCTTCCTTCCTTCCTTCCTTCCTTCCTTCCTTCCTTCCTTCCTTCCTTCCTGAGAGAGAGTCTCTCTATGTAATCCTGGCTGTCATGGAACTCACTATGTAGACTGGGCTGACCTCAAACTTAGGGAGCTCCACCTGCCTCTGCCTCTGAGTGCTTAGATTGAAGGCATGCACCACTATGCCTGGCTGGCCTGTTATTTTCTTATACCCGAAGATTTCCTTTAATAGTTCCTGTGTGAGTCTGCCAGTGATAAGTGTATTTTGGGGCTTTTGCATGTCTTTATTTTGCTTTCATGGTTGAAAGATGTTTTCGCTGAATTACATAATTCTAGAGTGATGTGTTTCCTTTCTGTAAGAATGAGATATATTATTCCTTTTCTTCTAACTTTCACTTTTTCCAGCCAGAAGTCAGCCATGATTCCTGCCTTTTTTCTCTGTAGATAGTCTATTCCTTTCACCCTGTCCTCGGGTGCTTTTAAGAATTTTCTTTTTATCACTAGTTTTAAGGAACTTGCAGGCTGGAGAGATGACGCAGTTGGTAAAGGGCTTGCCATGCAAGTGTAAAGATCTGCTTTTGGATCCCCAGGACCCACATAAAAGCTGGATGTGACTGCACCCATCTAGAGCCCAGTGTTAGAGGGTGTGGCGACAACAGGAGAATCCCAGGAGCTCATTGGCTTGCCAGCCAAGCCAAATCCATGATCTCAGCCTTTACTGAGAGCAACTAAGATACCCGACATTGACACTTCCATGCTTCCATGCTTCTGCAGCTACAACACACACACACACACACACACACACACACACACACACACACACACA
>NW_026596466.1:480783-531009 GCF_907164565.1 Psammomys obesus | reverse complement strand
ACACACACACACACACACACACACACACACACACACACACACACACACACACCCTGTTTGGAGAGGGTCTGAGAATGTATCTCAGTAGGACAAATGCTGGTCTGACATGCACAAAGTTCTAGGTTTAATCCCTAGCACCACATTAACAAACAATCAAAGAGCAAACAAGATAATAAGAAATTATTTGGAAGTTATACAGAATTCTTTTGTTGTTTTGTTTTTTGGTTTTGGTTTTTTTGAGACAGAGTTTCTCTGTGTAGCCTTGGCTATCTTGGACTCCATTTGTAGACCAGGCTGGCCTTGAACTCACAGAGATGCTCCTGCCTTTGCTTCCTGGAGTGCTGGGATTAAAGGCATGTGCCACCAAGCGCAGCTATTAAACAGAATTCTTAAGCCACGTTGCTTCATCCAGAATAATTGAACTGAAATTTATTTTATCCCATAAAATCCTTAAAGCGGGGATGTTCTCATTACCAGGAATTCTATGACATAATTTCTCTTCAACCAACAGATGATCTAAGAGCAGAATCCATGCCCACAGATTTAATTTTAATATTTAATATTAGCCATGTTTAAGCGTTGAGATGCTCTGTCAGAACAGAAGCCACGACAAGGACGGCGCTGAGCTTTCGGATCATTAAGCCTCTTGACCTGACCTCCAAGATCCGATTGCACAGCCAGAAGGTCATAAACCATATCCTCGGTCTTTCCTCCAGGTACTGGAGAGATGTACATTTCGCCAGGCAGGCTTTCCCTCTTGTTCTGCTACATACATCCCGGGTGTCTTTTGATTCCTTCCAGCAGGAAGGCGCATTGTGAAATTGAGTTTCAGAAGCATTTGTTTCCGATCCATCAGCTCCGGTACCCAGCACAGGGCAGGTGAATGTGCTAGCTTTTGTGTGAGGTCTTTCTGTTATAGGTTTGTGTAAATAGCCTTTAAAAGACATGTGCTTATTGTGGTGATTGGGGGATGCCACAAAATGTCAGAGGGGTCACTTCTAATTTGGATTAAGAGAACAAGCAAGCCTCTTGGTTGAGTTACAGGAGTAACTCTTGCTTAACCCAGGTCACCCCAAAGAGCCCTACATGCTGTTCATAGCTCTAGGACTCTGGATAGTGCCTTGCAAGGGGCACATAAGCGACACCAGAGGTCCATCGATTGTGTGTGTGTGTGTGTGTGTGTGTGTGTGTGTGTGTGTGCCTGTCTGTCTGTATGTATATACCTGTGGAGGCCCCAGGTTGTGGTGGGGGAGTCTTTCTTGATTGCTATCCATCTTCTTCATCCAGGCAGGGTGTAGGCATTGAACCCAGAACTTGCTAATGCAGGTTAGTCTAGTGATCCAATTTGCTCCAGGGATTTCCCCCCTCTGCCTTCTAAGAGTTGGAATTTCACAGGCGCTTTCACAGCCACTCGGTTGGACTCTAAGGGCCTGAACTCCAGCTCTTACGATTGGGCAGCAATCACTATCCAGAGTCCTCTCCTCATATCCAAGCCAGGCTCTCACTACATAGCTCAGGTTGCCTGAAGACTCACTACATAGCCCAGTCAGGTCTTGAAACCGAAGTCCTCCTGCCTCGGCTTCCCCAGTGCTAGGATAGCAGGCATCAGCCAGCACAGCTGTAATGAAGGTTTCGATTCTTTAGAGCAAGGCCTCCATTCTTTCATTCCTTAAAGGGCTGTCAAAAGTGGAGGGATTTTTCCTGCTCTTATCTGTTGTGGATGCAGACATTTCCAACATATACAGTACAGTAGTCTCGCTTTCAGTTCACAGGAACAAAGTTAGGGCCCAGCTCCCTGGATCATGTTTTCTGAAGCAGGGCCAGTGAGATGCTCAGCAGATAAAAGTACTAGGTGGCCAAGGTTGACAGTTTGATCCCTGGAAACACAGTGGAAGGAGGGTACCGATTCCTGAATGCTGTCTTCTGACCTCCACATGTGCACAAGGTGTTCACACCTCCACAGGCAAGCTGTGATGCACACACAGCTATACACACACACACACACACACACACACACGTGAAAATGGCAATATAATTTAAATATTAAATTTTCTGGTGTATGGCTGAAGAGATGGATGGCTCAGCAATCAAAAGCACTCCCCCCCCCCCCCGGGGACCCCCCCCCCCCCCCCCCCCGGGCAGCTCACAACCACCTATAACTCCAACTCTAGCGTGCTCAACAGCCTCTCTGGGAACCTACATGTGACACTCAGGCACACACTCACACATAAATAAAAATAATCTTTAAAAAAATCTATTATCCCTAGACCCCTAGCACATCCTCTGTCACTAACATTTCAGCGCTGTCCTGGCTAGTTTTAAGTCAAGTTGACACATGCTAGAGTCATTTGAGAGGGGGACCCCCCGACTGAGAAAATGCCTCCAAAAGATCTGGCTGTAGGCAAGCCTACAGGGTATTTTCTTAATTAGTGATTGACTGGGCAGGCCCAGCCCATTATGGGTGAGGCCACTCTTGGGCTGGTGGTCCTGGGTTCTGTAAGAAAGCAGGCTGAGCAAGCAAACTTAAGGAGCAAGCCAGTATGTAGCCCTTCTCCGTGGCCTCTGTGTCAACTTCTGGCTGCAGGTTCCTGCCAGGTTTGAGTTCTTGCCCTGACTGCCTTTGATGATGAATTCTGATATGGAAATGGAAGCCAAAAGACCCCTTCCCCATCTTACTTTTGGTCATGGTGGTTTATCAAAGCAACAGAAATCCTAACTAAGATGAGCACTTAGAACATATGAGGTCCTATCTAGTAGAGAGACTAAAGCAAATAAATAAATAAATAAATAAATAAATGAAAATAGTCTTTATCCTTTGTAATTTTATCTCCTGACCGTTTATCACTCTAACCTTTAACACAGTGTTTATGTAAAAGTTCAAGGATTCAGGTTGGTTTCAGTCAGAACCAGCCATCCCTCCCCCTCTCCCCTCCCCCCAAGCTCCTTTTCCTCCCTGGCTTTGGTGCTTTACAAACCAGGACTCATGATGCCACTTACTGGTTTAAAAATAAAGATGAAACGTCAAAACATCAGTTTGTAGCTCTGAGTAATGTACTTAATGCAAATTTATTTTGTTATTGGGGTTTAGAAATTGAGAGAGTTCTTTTTAGAGGGAAGAAGGCAAGGGAAAAAAATCGAGATAACAAAAAGGCTCGAGTCAAAGCTCTGACCTCAAATATCACAAGTTGACTCAGATTCTTTTGGCTTTCATATGCCACGAGGATTTTTTATTTTTTGGCATTAAATTGACCTTATCTGTCAAACTCAGAAACTCAAGGCTACAGTGCAGTATTATGCCTTTGTTCTCAGAATCCTTTAACCATTTTATATAGTGTTCAGGAAGCTAGACCTAAAAACAACCATGATACAGTATCAGATTCCATAAAAAGGCAGGGTTCATTCGAGTTGGGGAGTTAAACAAAGATTGATTTTTGTCAAAAAGGAAAGCAATGTGGAGAACGGCTGTATTCAGGGATGTTTAAATTGAAGGAAAATACCCTTCAAGCCCCTTCAGCTCATAAAGGCAGCTCATTAGCTGGACTGAACCACAGAGCAAAAGAAGAAAAGAACTTGGGTGGGCTGACAGCTGCCTCAGTAACAAAAGCTGTGGAGCGCATGAAAGGTTTCTCTCACTTCACGTGGTCTGAGGCTGAGCCGGGATGGCCACGGGACATCCGAATCACAGGCGAACATGTTTCCCTGATGGAGGCTGGTAACGGTCCAGTTCCTCTCCGACAGGCGATCTGAACTAGGCCATGTCTTTGCATCTTCCATTCAGCTGTTGCTCTAGTTTCCTTTCTGTCGCTGTGACAAAAACACCCAGACCAAAAGCAATTTAGGGGTGGAAAGGGTTTATTTCAGCTTACACTTCCTGGTTACAGTCCATCACGGAGGCCAGTCAAGGCAAGAACTTGAAGGCAGGACTGCTCGCTATCTATCCCACATGCAACATTACCGCTGACCAAGGAACTCACTTCACAGCCAGGGAAGTACAGCAGGAGCGGTGGGGATGCTGCTTGCTGGCTGACAGAACCAATTATACTCCACTAGCTTTTTTATTTGGGGGAGGTGGGGTGCTCGAGACAGGGTTTCTCTGTGTAGCCCTGGCTGTCCTGGAACTCATCTGTAGACCAGCCTGGCCTCAAACACACAGAGATCCTCCTGAGCGCTGGGATTAAAGGCCTGCCACCGCCATCACCACTGCTACAGCCGCTAGCATTTTTTAATCATAGGTCAGGGCCATGTGCCTACTGCCCACTGTGGGCTGAGGCTATTACAGCAGTTAATAGTCAAAACAATTCTCCACAGATGCGTCCACAGGCCAACCTGATCTAGGCAATTCCTCAACTGAGGTGGTTGTCTCGGGTGGCTCTTCAGCTGTGCCATGCTGACAGTTAAAGCTGACAAGGACAGCTAGGAAGAGGTGATCTCACATGTGAACATCAGGATCCTAGGAGGAAAGAGATGATTCACGGGAGAGGACAGAAGCAGTGTGAATTTTAGCTCACATTGACAGTTCATGGCTGTTAGAGGTGTGGTTTCGGCTAAGTTTACCGTGCTCTAGTGGATAGCCCCACCCATGCATATAGGGGCGACCCTCAATGGATTCAGTGTCTTATTTGAAAAGATTAAAAGAGAGTACAACACGTTGACATGGGGACAGATCTGGGAGGATTTAGAAGGAGGAAAAAGGAATATGGTGTGATCAAAATGCACTATATGTATTCATGAAATTCTCAAGAATAAATTTTAAAAATGCTATATTCAAGAATGAAATAAAATTACCTGTTTTAATAGCAACAACAAAGCTCAAAGTCCAAGATAGCACTGATCTTAGTCTGTTGGTTTAAATTAAGTTATTTTTTTTCCCGGAGAACCCTGCTGTGCTCTGATAGTACTGGGAGAAGTGTCTGTCCTTTTACAACTTCACTTTAACCTCCACCCAGAGTTTTAAAGTAAAAGGCTTTCAGGCTTACGACTGCTAACCCCTACACCCCTGTTAGCTGGGTGCTTCCATCTTAGGGCACAGATGGAGAATCTTCAGAAAATATGAGGTCTGTAGACATTTAAGACAAATTCCCATTTTCCTTTGCTCAGCTAAAAACTGCATATTGTTACTATTCAGTGTGCTCATTCTTATATTCATTTGGTTGAAACACTGACCTTATCTTTGTTGCAGATGATAGGTGAGTGATACCTACTAGAAACGAGATAAATTTATCTTGAGGTATCCTTGGAAACAGCAAATGGATTTGGAACAGAAGCCTGTAAGTCAGAGATTACTAACTACGTATCTTGTTTTCCCCCAATGGGTTTAATGGGCCCCTCTTTTACCTTCTCTTCCCAATACCCCTTATCCTAGATCCTTTCCTTGCTGTTACAAAATAACTTACAAAATGACTTAGAGTGCGGGAATTGCTTTTTTTTTGAGTCAGGGTTTCAGTAGTGTCATTTTGTGGGTGCTTGACTCCCTGTGCTCGGACAGAACATCAGGACAATGGGAGCACGAGGAGGAATGAGCTGCCCACCGCATGGTAGTCGGGAACCAGAGAGCACAGAAGGCACCAGGACAAGATAGAACTTTCAAAGGTGCCCCCTCCCCTTCCAGTGTTCCAATGACATCAAGCTCTACCTCCTCCAGTTTCCAGAACACCCCAAAATGGCACCACCAAGGTAGGGATGAAGTGCTTGGCACAAGAGCGGGGAGGCGGGGGCACATTTTATATTCAAACCACAACACCTGGCGCTTCCTGTCACCCCTTTCATTGTCTTCATTCAAGGGCTAATTCCTAACGTCTCAATTAAAATAGAAAGAAGTCCCATGTATGCAGTGAATTTTTCTCTAAAGTCGCAGGATAGATTGTATGTTACACAAAACCCTCGTTTCTTTCTTACACTATCCTAGTTGCAAACAATAACATCCAACAGATATCGATGAAAAGAAAGAAGAACAAAGTGTGTTAGGCCCAGCTGCTGCTCACGAGGAGCTCCTAGTCCAGCAGAAAAAAACATAATGAGGCAGAGGCCCGAATAATAAGACAGTGTCCAGGAAAAGAACATACTTTATTACGACCACGTAAAGTCAAAGTAAACTCCAAAAACTGTTTTATTATTAACAATTTGTGTATGTATGTGGCTCAGTATATACACACACCTATGTGTGGGTGCCGGTGGAGACCAGAAGGAGGCATTGTATCCTCTGGAGCTGGAGTTACAGTTGGTTGTGAGACCCCCCAACATGGGCACTGGGATCTGAACTTGGGTCCACTGGAAGAGCAGCACACAATCTTCACATCTAAGCCTTCTCTCCAGCCCCAAGGCTTAACTATTTAGAAAAAAGTAACTGGTAAAACAGCCATGAAAGACAAATGGACTTTGTGGTTCTAGAAATGGGAGAAAGAATGTGGGTTGGGTAGGAAAAGCTTCAGATTGTTTAATTTGGATTAAAGCTTATGTCAAGGCTATAATATAAAGTAGAATTGAACAGGAAGGCTGAAGGAGACAGATTTGTATAGGGAGCAGTGGCGGAATCCAAGCATAAGAGCAGAAGACGTCAGGAAATGTGAGCACCAATGAAGATGTTGAGTTAGAAACTGGTTTGGAGGCAACCGTACAGTTTAGAAGAAACTAGGGGATTGAATGGAGTCAACAGGCAGGAGAATTAGAACTCAGAAATGGACTGGGATTTGAAAGCACTGGGGAAAATGGAGGAGACTCAGGATCATGTGAAAAGCATTAATGATGCCAGAGACGAGGAACACAGGAGGAAGAAGAGCAGGGTGGCTGGGGGCACAGTGAATTTAGTGGAGGACACACCATGTTAGAGATTCGGGTACTGAATTCTTGAGATGGCCAACATGCGATTGGTTAATTATATCCCGGGGCCTAGTAGAGATCCACATCAGCAAAGATAATTAAAAGCATAAATTGTAAAGGCAGACAGTATAGTGAGAGAAGTGAGGGAGCTAGGTTTGAGTGAATAGCCCCCACAGGCCCACAGGAAGTGTTGCTATAAGGAGGTGAGGCCTTGCTAGAGTAAGTGTGGCCTTACTGGAGGAAGTATGTCACTGGAGGGTGGGCCTTGAGGTTTCAGAAGCTCAAGCTTGGCCTCTGTCACTTCCAGTGTATCCAGATGTGAAACTCTCCGTTACCTCTCCAGCACCTCGTCTGTCTGCACACCACAATGCTTCCCACCATGACAATAATGGACTAAACCTCTGAACGGTAAGCCAGCCCCAATTAACTGTTTCCTTTTAAAAGAGTTGCCATAGTCATGGTATCTCGTCACAGCTATAAAACCCTAAGAAACATGTATTGAAGAAGAAGGGAGGAAAAAGGAGGGAGAGGAGGAGGGAGAGGAGGAGGGAGGAAGGGGAGCAGATTCAAAACGCAAAGAAGAAAATCAGGAGATTAAAATAACATAGAAACCTATAATGAAACATTTGTAAAAGAATACACACACTAATAGTGTGTGTGTGTGTGTGTGTGTGTGTGTACAGCATACATTTGGAGGTCAGGAGACAAGTTTTAAAAGTCATTCTCTCCCAGAGACCAAACTCAGGTGGTTAAGCTTGGCGGCAATTTCTTTACCTACTTACCTATCTACCCAGCTCCAATGGAAAGTTTTAACATAATCTAAATTTGATCAACAACACTGAATGCTTTGGTGAGTTCTAGGAACATTATAGTAAAGGATCCATTGCAATTGGTGGCAATTTATGAATTTTCAATGAAGTTGTTCTTGAAGAAAAGACAAGTTTTTTTCAGGGTTAATGAATAAGTTAAGAGGCAGCACAGAGAAAAGACATTTTCACTGAGGATCAAAGGCCTGGGTTTGACCAAGGCTCTGCTGTTGAGTCGATATATTACCTTTTAATCTTTTTAAAACTGTTTTCTAATCTCCGAATTTCTACAGAATTGTTTCCAGCCTGGACTTTTAAAGGTTCATACAAGCAGGAGAGATGGTTAGGGGTTAAGAGAACTTATTGCTCTTGCAAAGGACCCAGATTTGGGTCCCAGTACCCACATGGCAGCTTAAAACTGCCTGTAACTTCAGTTTAAAGGGCTCTGACACCCTTTTCTGATCCTGCATGCACATGATGTACCATCATATATGCATAAATAAAACCAGAAATCTTTAAAGTGCAAATGTTCACAATGCTATCTGTGTGCCTAACCAATATGGACATCCTGAGCTACAATCTTTGTCACAATTAGGTCAATACAAGTGTGTGTGTGTGTGTGTGTGTGTGTGTGTGTGTGTGTGCGCGCGCGCGCGCGCGCGCGCTTGCGTGCTCATTTGTGTGAGTACAAAACATTCGTGAGAGTCAGCAGGGAAGCTCAGGTGTTCATCCTTACCTTTCATCTTGTTCGAGGCCTGGTTTCCTTTTTGTTTCCTACTATGAGTACCAGGGTAGCATCTAGAGAGCCTCCTGTCTCCACTTTCTGTGTTCTTGTACCAACCCTACTTTGGGTTTTAGGGACTTGAACTCAGATCCTCACATTTGCATATTCAGGAGTTCCCCCACCCCCAGCCATCTCTCCAGCTCCACTGTTGTAACTTTTAAACTGGCATATAAAGGAAGCATTATCCTTCGTGTTTCCAAATATAGAGAAATTGAGAGGCTGTGTTCTTCGGTTTCCTCAAAGCAAACCAACTTCAAGGGGTCTTTTTTTATGCTTGGGGTGAAGCTCAGGGCTTTATATTAGGCGAGGGTTCTACCAACTGAGTTACATCATCCCAGCAAGCTCACTGTCCAGAATCTATTCCCTTTAGAAACCAAGCTGTTATCCCTGGTTTATCTAGTGATCTATTCTATTGCTAGAAATCAGAAGGTGCCAAAGAGCCTTCATTTGTTTGTTGAAATCAGTGGTGTTACATTAAGAACCCATTTCCCCAAACCATGGCCCTCTACCCACTTGCAACACACGCTTGCACAGGAACATTTTCTGAAAGTCAATGTTTCCTATCACATGCTCCAAAATTAAACCAGAGATACATCATTCAGGGAGAAGCCAGATGCAGCAAAGAAAGAAAAATTTGCTTTATCAGAGTGGCAGGCTTCTCTTAGATCCCATAGCAATTTAAATTCATTTGCTGAAATGTTAAATACAACCAGTCTTTTAGTTGGGTCCCCTTACATAGACACCAAGTTAGCATAAATGCAAAATGGTTCACGTGATTAAATCTCCATAATACCATGATTTATCTTAAACACATACACACACAGTTAAATATTTTTTATTTACTGAGATTTGTACATTTTTCTGGAGTTCTCAGTCCTCGTCATCTGTCTGAGGAAGCTGGCTTGTGCTGCCCCAGACTTTCACTGTATTTAGTTCTAAAGGATATTGTACAGAATAAGAGGAAATTTTAATTTTGTTTGTAATAGGACTTATATAATTCAGGTCCAGCTTTGGTGGAGAAAGGGGGAAGAAAATTACAGTAGCATTTACTGTGCACTTGCTATATGCTAAACGTGTCTGGAAACACTGTCTTGCTCAAGCCCAGAAACAATGTTTACTCATAAATTTACTTTTAATTTTAGAAATAAGAAAACTAAGGTTTGGGGAGGTTAGGCTATACTCTCAAGTTATAAAACTGGGATTGAAACAAGAGCTGCCTGACTCCAAACTGAAGCCCTTTCTACTTTATCAGGCAGTTTGGTCTAGTGAAAAATACACTTATAAAAGGGTATTAGCATTTTGTGTATTAAAGGGGATTAATCCCGATCCTTTCGTGCCTCCAATATTGAATCCCATGTGCACACAAGTACACACACACCATTCTGAATTCCCCTCTGACTGAAACTCAGCACTGAGGACAGTTCCTGAGTCATGTTTGCAGGAAGCTGTCCTTGAATTCTGTGTTATTGAGCTCACACCCCCATTCTTGACTTCCCAAGTGGCTTTGAGAGAGGAGGAAATGCAGAAGAGAGAGAGAGAGAGAGAAAGAGAGAGAGAGAAACTGTATAAGATGGGTTCCTCTGACACCATGGTGGAAATTAGCACATTTCCCAGAAGACCAAGATAAAAATGCATGTGAGAAGAAGCAGGGAGCCAAACAGATGGGGCAATAAAATGGAGGTAGAATGAGCTCATCAGGATTCCCAGCACATGGGTTCAGTCCATACCGGCTCGGCTGACCTGGGACCGGCAGACGTAGTGAATGAGTGGGCGGCCACCATGCTGCCTGCGGCTTCAGTTACACTAAGAGATTAGGTGGCAGTGATTCATGCTGCAGATCTGCACGACTTTCTCCAGTGGCAGAAAAAGCTGTGGGCTCAGTCGCTTGCACAGCCATTCTCAAGGGTAGCGTGAGTCACGCATGCTGGATCTTTCAGGTAGACAGTTTCTGTGCTGCGAGGGGGAAATCAAGGCAGCGCTCCCGTGCTGTCAGGCGCAGGCTACGACCATCGCCACAGCACCTCCTGGATGGAGGTCTATCTGCTGTTTGCAGGACTAGCCTGCTCTTCCGTACCCTGCCTTGGCTACAGGCAGTTCATAGCACACACACGGAAGAAAACCACTGCTTTGTAGTGTTTATCATACGAAGAGTGATTCCTTCCTTCCTGAAACACCAAGCTCTTGAATAAAGCCAGAAGGGCCATTAAAGAGTTGATGCTAACTGCCTTATCTTCCCTGCAAGGGCCAAAGAAGAGAAAATGGCTTGCCCCAAACCACTTAGCTAGTAACAGTTGGCACTGGGACTGGAACGCCTCATTCCTAAGCCAGCAGATTTTTTCCACTGTACCAGGAAAACAAAATAAAACCCCAAATAGCATAAGTCTTCTAATTTTACTGTCTCCAGAGAAATAACATCCTCAATGCCGGGGCCTTTCCATCTGGGGTCTGGCAACTTTGCTGATCACTTCCCATATTGGAAACTCTTGTAAGATATTTAAGAGCAATTATTTTGGGAATATATGCTATTTTTATGTCTTCTTGTACACTGCCTTCTTTGGTCAGGAGGAAATTAGAATTCTGGAAATGCACTTGATTTAATTATTAAAAGGACAAGCCTCGGCTTCAAGTAGTTGCAAATATGAATTATTAGTCCATGTCATGAAAGGACCAGAGAACTAAATAGGAACAATAATAATCTATTGTCACACCCAATTAGGATCTACCCTGGTCCATGAGTAAAAGAACATCAAATCTATGAGTGGAAACTTCAAGCAACATGTCTATATTTGGATAATTCTGAGCATGCCTGGATTTGGTACCTTACAGGGTCATCTAAAAGGTACTATTTGAGAAAGCGCTTTAAAATACTGCTGCCTTCACTATTGCAATTTGTGTCCGTGTGGGTTTATGTGAGCTTTTGGGGTTCCAAGTAGCCAAAGAAAGAAGGTCTAGGAAGAAATCATAGACTCAAGGTCAAATTTAACAAGGTGAAACTTCGTGGTGAGTGTAAGCAGCAGAGACATTAGCCCATTGTTTATCCTCCGTCCCTAGCTACACCACACCTTTTCCACCGATGAACACTGTTACCTGAATTGTCACTGCTTGCCTTGTCCTCTGCTCTGGATCCTGTGTTGACTGGGTTTCCTGCCTGTAGTTTTTAATCCTTGAAGAGATTTTTCATGAACAAACTTTCCTTATAATTTAGCAACATTGTCCTTGAAAACCCCACAACTATTTACATAACAGAAGCTATTGTTTGAAGTGCAAAACAGGTCAGAATTTGGTTTCTAGAGATTAATCACTGCAGTCTATTTTGTATTATCATAATAATTTCATTTATTTTGATACAATTTGTTTCCAGAATCAACCTCAGCCTATGTGCCCAAGTGACAAATCCATTTATTTCTGGTAGAATGGATAATGTGATTAATGACCTTGCAACAGGATTTCTTTAAAAAGAGGGGAATTTTTTTTTTCATTTTTAATTCACAGTAAACCAGCACAGTCTGTAATAAGCTGTGTAACTGTTCTGAACTTGTAAGCCATGAGTAAGATTTTTAAATACTCCTCCCCACCCCCCAATCTTTTGGAGATTTCTAGGTGTTAATTTTAGGTTCTCTCCAAGAATCTGATGGTACCAGGTTCCAGACGTAAAGCAGACTTGTTGGGCGCCCCCATTTATAAGAACGGGGCACCTTTTAGACTCTTGGCACCGTCATGTTTACTCCTGTTGGATGTTCTCATCAAACCGAGGTCATAGTAAATAAATAAGGTCAAGCCTAGGGGGATGTCGTCTGCTCATAGGAAACTTCGAGGAACCTCGTGATTACAATCTCCTGGTCACCTGTGTTGGCGCCCCCTTCTTCCAGGACCCATTCCTTTCCCCTCTGGCCTGAGGTGGTTTTTTGTTTTGTTTTTTTATTCCTCTGCGTTCTCTGGGGTTGGACCCGGGATCTGGAGCCGCCTACAGACTGTCCGCCTCTGCAAGCGGCCGTCGAGCTTCCAGCGCCCAGAATGAAGAAACCTACGCGGGCCGCGGGGGTGGCTCGCGCGGAAGTCCCGGGTTCGAGTCCCACCGGGGGAATTCCTCTGGGCAGGTGGACTCATCTCGGTCAGGGTTTCTCAAGCGGCGCCGGAAGCCGCGCCATCAGCTCCCAACGTGGGCGTCAGGGTATCCCCAGAGCTTCTCTGCCTTGTGCCCGCAAGGAGCTCCTGAGAGAGGCCAGCCAACGCTTTCTATGGCCGTTCTGAAGCCCAGTTTTCCTTTCCCAACAGCCTCGGGGACCCCACGCTGGCGTCTCAGGAACCCAGCCCACGCTGGAGCCCAGCGGCCCGGGCCTGCTGAGAGATGCTCCCCGCCCCGCCTTCCGCGTGACGCGAACACCAGCGGGCCAATCAGAGAGCGCGGCGCCAGCCCCGCACGGCGGAGGCCCCACCCTCCAAGCTTAAGAAAGGGCGCGCGGGCCGAGCCGGGGCCAGAGCGCGGCGCGAGCCGGGGAGCGGGGTTTCTGCGACGGCAGGCGGCGCTTGTGCTGCCGGATCCGCGCTGCACGCGGTTCCCTCGAGCGCCGCGCTCGGACGGACGCGGCCGGCCGCGAAGGCGCCCAGACGGCACGCCGGAGACCCATGCTGCAGTGAGCGCCCTCGGGTCGGCGAGATGCTGGCGCTGCTGACCGCCGGCGTGGCGCTCGCCGTGGCCGCCGGAGGAGCCCAGGACAGCCCGCTACCCGGCAGTCGCTTCGTGTGCACCGCGTTGCCCCCCGAGGCGGCGCGCGCCGGCTGCCCGCTGCCCGCGATGCCCATGCAGGGCGGCGCGCTGAGCCCCGAGGAGGAGCTGCGAGCCGCCGTGCTGCAGCTACGCGAGACCGTCGTGCAGCAGAAGGAGACGCTGGGCGCCCAGCGCGAGGCCATCCGAGAGCTCACCAGCAAGCTGGCGCGCTGTGAGGGGCTGGCGGGCGGCAAGGCGCGCGGGGCCACGGGCAAAGACACCATGGGCGACCTGCCGCGGGACCCGGGTCACGTCGTGGAGCAGCTCAGCCGCTCGCTGCAGACCCTCAAGGACCGCTTGGAGAGCCTCGAGGTAGCTGCGCGCGAGGGCGTCCGGCGGACGCTGGTCCCCGGGATCGCGGGGCAGAGGGTGCAGGAGAAATGGGTCCCTGGGCTGGCTGGGCGCGTCCCTCGTGGGGAGAGCAGAGTTCCGGGGTGCAAGGCTCGCTCCTGCTCTGGACCTTGCTGGGTTGGCTTCTCTCCTAGCTGTCCTCTGGCCCCTGGTCTGACGGGGGAAAGGTGAAGTCCCCACCCCCATCTCCATCCCGTTGCTCGCGGGGACTTAACCACTAGATTCACCGTGAACTTACCGAGGTTTTTGGCTAGTGAACCCAGATGGCCAAGCCTGGAGGGTATACCCGGTGACCCTGGCATCCTGCTTCCTCTTTGCAAAGCTCCGCGTTCGGAAGCGGGACAGGCTTCCGCTGGCTGTGCCCAGGGCTGAGAGTCTGTCGCCGGAGGTCAGCTGCCCCTGGGCATCTGGTGTTTTTCTTTGACAAATTGGGTCGGGGTGTGGGAGGGCTGGGTTTGACTGTTCTGCGGAAGAGTGGAGGGGGGAGGGCGGCGACCCCAGAATGCAGACAAGCCCCTTATCAACCTCAAAGATGTCGCCGTTCGTCCAGTCAGAGCGTTCTTAATAAGGTGCCCTTCGCCATGACTTTAGGGGACCGGACTTTATCCCACTGTCTTCTCCCGTTGTCAGTTTGGAACTTTGGGAGAGAAATCTTCAATTAATTTTCATCTTACTTCCCACCTTGTTTAAGACGTGTGGGCATTTCTGTTAACAGCGTTTATCAAAAATACCTATTAGCAAACATGAGGTTTAAATTACAGGTGTTAATTATTGCTAAATTATTGGGTTTCTTTTGGCATAATTGCTATATACAGTATCTCAGCATCTGTAGATCCCATGAGTCATTATGGTTACTAAGAGCTAACACTTCTTGAGTTCTAAATGTGACTCAGGCAGATTATTTAATTTTAACCCTTGTAATAGAGAATAGCACGAGGCAGGTCCTCTCGTCTACAAT
Source organism: Psammomys obesus (assembly GCF_907164565.1). Taxonomy (NCBI): domain Eukaryota; kingdom Metazoa; phylum Chordata; class Mammalia; order Rodentia; family Muridae; genus Psammomys; species Psammomys obesus. The sequence continues at coordinate 516,526 of NW_026596466.1, read as the reverse complement.
TTATAATCTGGGACATTGGGACACAGAGATACAGGAGCTTGCCAAGGGCTGGTGGCTGAGGGTGGCAGGCTTCCTCCCGAGCTGGCATGATGGCAGAGGACTAAGAGAAATAGGAAGTGAGGATCTGGATACAGCGTTGAATACAAAGCTTTCTGAGGTTTAGAATAGTACTGTCTTGTGCCTGTCATTTTCCAGGAATATCTCTGAGCCCGTTTGCCCTTGTACCATTTCAGAACTTGGGGACCATGTTCATTTCCAGATGAAAGCTCACTGGCTTTGAGTTCCATTGATTAGCTAGTTGGAAAAAAAAAAAAAAAAAAGCCTGGCTTATGTTTTGGGCTGTGTATGACATAGAATTAGAGATGTTGGTTAAATTTTTAGGGTTTTCAATAAGAGGAGGAAAGCAGCTTTTCCAGAGGAGAAAGTGAGATTCACAAGTTTCAAATATTGCAGGGAAATAATTTTTTGTCTGACTTTGAAAGCCTTTCTCTATCCCAAAAAAGATACATCAGTAAAATGTCCTCTTTTGAGCCACTGGCACCATTTAATGCTGCTTTGGAAGCTCCTCACTGTGTGCTTGGGTCATTGGAACGGCGTGCTACAGTTTCTATTCAACTGGCCTGAATCTCTCCCCCCACCCCCCTTGCAAAGCTCCAGCTCCGCACAAATGTGTCTAATGCCGGGCTGCCAAGCGACTTTCGAGAGGTGCTCCAGAGGAGGCTGGGGGAGCTGGAGAGGCAGTTGCTACGCAAGGTGGCTGAGCTGGAGGATGAGAAGTCGCTGCTCCACAATGAGACCTCAGCTCACCGGCAGAAGACCGAGAGCACGCTGAACGCACTGCTGCAGAGGGTGTCTGAGCTGGAGCGAGGTGAGCGCAGTGTGCCCCGTGCTCAGTCTGAGCATGGCCTCCTTTCTACCACCTTGAGCGGACCTAGGATGTCCATGTATGGACGGCAGTGAAGCAATGATAGTGGCGTGGCGTGGAGATGGTTCTTAGGTGTTTGTGTAAAGGACAGAGGTGATTGACAGTGGCCATGAGAAGTAGCGCTTAGCCCTACCAGCGTTATCCAGGAGAAAACCGAGGAACCCAGGACCAGCTTGAAGAAACAGCCTGACCTCCGACCTCCTGCCAGATGGTCAGTTTAGGCTCTTTTTAACTAGTCATTACAGCAGATTCTGTTTATCTTTTACCCTCTCATGCTCTGGTAGGTTGGATTCTCCCATGGGAGACAGAAGGGAGACGAGATTAAGGGTCCTAGATGTTTCCCTTTGTAGTCTCAGCCCCTAAATCTCTGGGTGGCCTGTGGAATTTTAAGTTTGGTAGTAGAGGGTATAGGATTATAATCTCAGATTCACTAAGCTGATGAAGGCAATTTCAATTTCATGATTGGCAGGAGACCATCCAATAGAAAGATGTTCAGTGACTCTTGCAGTGAGAAGAAGAGTCAGATTGCAGAAAGCATGGGCTGATGGGACATAGTTTCATTATAAGTCTCAGGTTTCCCACATCTCCTTCCTGTTTTGTATGATTTTCCTTGCTTTTCTAATAAAAGGATGGGAAGTGTGGATTACCTATTTGACTTAGATTCTGGTTGGTTTTGTTTGTTTGTTTTGATGCTTTTTCTCCCTTGGAGCACCATCTTGTTATAAAGCCTAACCTGGCCTTTAACTTGCCGTCCTCCTGCCTCCGTCTCCAAATGCTGGGATTACAGACATGTGCTGCCATTTCTGGCTTGACATTGATTCTTGAGTTTTCAGAGCAGTTTCTTCTCAGCCTTCTTCTACTGCTAGGTGATATCGAGAGACTCACTAGGTCTCAGAGCCTTTGTCAAAGGAAAATAGCTGCCTCTGATGCTCTTCCTGCCTGACAAGAGAGGGCAGCAGATTCACAGCGTGTCCTTGGGAAACACGGGGCTGTGGAGTGAGCACAGTAATATGTAACTGAAGGGGGGGCCTCTGCGGCTGTGTGCCTCCCTTGGCACAGTGGTTAGCTTGCCAACAAGGAGATGGGTCAGTAGAAATTCGGGTTAGAGAATGGACACCGTGCTAGGCAGTAATCAGAGCAGCGTACCCACTTCACAGATGAGGAAGATGCTCATTTCTCAGGCAGGCAAGTTTCCTTTATGGACACTTGTCAAAGAAGCCTGAGACACTTGTCATGGTGACAAAAGCCTAGCCTCTCCATTGCCTGTTCTTGGACTCCAGGCCAGTGGAACAGTTCTTGGGAGCTGCCGCTTCATAACTTTCCCACCTGTGCTTAACCAGAAGGGAACAGTCAGGGCTCATAGCCGAGCCCAGGCCATGCTGGTTCTGGCACCCGTATTCACGCCCCTTAGTTCTCACTGAAAGCCCACAGCTGAATGGGCCATAGGATGCTGGCCGTTATAACCATTTGTACAACAGTGGTTCAGAGGAGCCGCTGAGCTGCTGTGTGCTACACACACTTGTGGGTGTATGTGTGTTTGTGTGTATGGTATTTTGCCTACATATACATGTGTGCCATATTTAGACCTGGTGCTCGTGGAGCCTAGAAAAGGGTATTGGATCCCTTGGAAATAGTGGTCGTGAGTCACTCTGTGGGTGCCGAGAAATGAGCCCAGGTCCTCTGCAAGATCAACACGTGTTCTTAATTGCTGAGCCATCTCCAGTCCCAGACTTCCCTAGACTCCACCACGGGCATGCTAGACTTTTTCTTTGTGCTCCACCTACTCAATTCTGGAATGAGTCTTAAAGGAAAGTGACCATCTGGTAGGCCATTTGTTTCTGGGCACCTCTTAGTTTGTGCCCATTCTGTTTTGTGTCCACTGTAGAGGGTGTGTAAGTGCCCAGCCCCCGAAGTGTACCAGGAGTGGGAGCTCCACCAGGTTCCTTAGAGTGCTCAGCCGAGCCCAACAGAGGTAGACCTCAACTGTGCGGCAAGTTAGGAAGGCTTCGGAGACTCTCTGTCCTGCGTCCATCATCTAACATCAGATGTGGGCTCTGTATCTTCAATTAGCCCTGCATCAGGTATCCATGGCAGGCACGGATGGGGCAATGATGATGCTTTCAGTCTCCGCAGCTCGAGAAGTTTGGTAGTGATGCCAGAGAAGAAATGGGCTTTTAGCCCTGCTGGGCTTGAAATCTTTAGAGCCCAGCAGTTAGCCGCTAGCTCTGCACAGCACCCATGTCCTCAGGATGTCCCTTTCTCTTGGTTGCAAGACCTGTTCATTTACAGAGTCTTCCTCGTCTGGGCCAGCTGGCCAGGCGCAGCTGGCTGGGTGTTGAAATCAGCATTGGCACTGAGAAGACCAGGCCATCTCCCTTCAAGCCCCAGGCTGCCTGCCCCCCTCCTTAGGCTTGTCCACCACCTGCAGTTTCTGATTTATTGGTCAAGCCTTTTAATTCCTTAATTGGTTCTAACTAAGTTTCCTCTGAACCTCCAAGCTGTTTTATTCAAATAAAGGGTACCAGGCTAGAGCCCCATTCTCTACCTCTTGGCTCTCCCAGCTCTAATTAAACCTATCTGTTGTCACCGACATAACGATATTACCGACCCTGAGTCTTACTAAATTGGCCAGCCTGCCCACCTGCAAGCATGGAAGCCATTTCTCCTTATTAGATAATGATGCCTTCATTATGAACACAGCCATTTGCCACTCAAAGACTAAGCACCAGTGGCTACATGTAGTAGAAAGAGGAACTTCCGGTCCTATTGGTTCAATAGCTGTGTGGCCTTGGATAAGTCATTTCTCTGAAGCTTCAACACAACAGTTTTGCACAACCTGCAAAATTGGAGCAGGTATTGTCCAGTTCTCTATTTTTCTTGAGCATAATAAGGTCTAAGCCCTTGCTTTTATTGTGGCTTACTTCTTTGGGTGCTTGAGATAGCCAGGTCTTTCCAACTCTGGACAGGTGCTCAGCAAGTCCATAGCTTGTTTAGAGGAATGCCTACCGTGAGAGGTCGGGATAAATCGGGGAAACTACTCAACCACAGAAGCATGAGCAGATACTAGATGGGAAACCCAGAAAGACCAGAAAGGTGACCCTGGAGTCTGGCTGTACAGGAGACCTCTTCAGATAAGGACTGAGCCCTGGATTTCAAGTCTGGAAGATCATGATGGGATAAGGTTGTCTGACTGGACCTTTAGGGGTGCTTAGTAAGTAGTTGTTGAATGAGTGAAGAACACTGAGGTTCCTTCACTGGCAGGATCTATGTACAAGGAAAGCTATCACTTTGACCACTCACAGAATCAAGTAGTTTCCTGCCAACTTGGGTAACACAGCTGTTAGATTAATCTGAGCTTAAATCAAGGCTATGTTGAAAGTTACAGGCCATGTAAGAGTTTGTTTTCAAAGACTTCAGATGTGCCATGTCCATGGGGACAGCCTGAGATGGGGGACCAGGAAGTGTGTGTCTCGCCACTCCCAGTGAGGCCTGGAAAGGCTAAAGGTCTGGCTAGGTGTTAGCCTAAGGGTGGGGGCACCTCTGCATGGAGCATGTATCTATCTCCCGCATCCCCGGTTCCACATTACAGAAAACAGTCCAGCAATGAAGTCCTCTCTTGAGAAGGAAAGCCATGCCAGGAGCAAAGAATTTCCCATCAGGGATTGAGACTAACTGCCACTTTTAAGGAAAGCTGTCAGGACCTCAAGCCTGAGCGTCTTGCCTGAGCAGTGGTCATCAGTTACTACGACAAGTGATGCAGGCTTCCTTGTTCACAAGTGTTTATCAGAGTGCTCAGCCCCGGGAGACATTCTTCCTTCAAGCTCTGGTCCCTTGGGTTTCAAAGATTGCCCTTATCGAAGAAGCCAGAGGGACCGAGGGCTCAAGGAGGGATGGAAGGAAATAAGACTCAGTTGAGGAAGATGTTCCTGGTTTTAACAGAACAAGAAAACTAAATCCAGTGTCTCTCTAAACTCCTCCTCCAGTGTCTAGTCATTGAGACAGTGAGACTAGGAAATGGTAATCAGAAGGGACCAGAGTTGGGAGTTTTTTGTTTTTGTATGACTTTCTTGCAAGCTGTGTGGTATACACCTGTAAACCCACTACTTGTTTGGCTAAAGCAGGATTGTGAGTTGAAAGCCAGCCTAGGCTACAGGTTACACAGCAAGGCCTTTACTAGAAGAATGAATGAAGAGGCCCCTTTAAACATTTTGTTGTTGTTGTTGTTTTATGTGTATGTATATGTGCCGGGGTGTATGTATGTAAGCCATGTACGTACAGTGTGTGTGGAGGCCAGAAGAGAGCATTAGATTCCCCGGAGGTACAGATGGTTGTGAACTGTCATGTGACTATTGGGGGTCCAACCCGAATCCTCTGGATGAGCAGTAAGTGTGCTTAGCTGCTGGGCCATCTCTCTTGCTCCGAAGCCTCTTTTTCTATCCTAAATGATGCAGACAGCTGGACATGGAGGCGTATATCCTCAATACCAGTACTTAGGAGGCAGAGGCTGATGGATCTCTGGTCTGAGTAGGAATTACAGGCTAGACGTACACAAGGAGACTGTCTCAGAGGTGGAAAGTTCTCTAAGGTGTCTAGTGTATTTCTCACAAAATATTCCTTCCCCTTCATGGTTCCAGAGCATCTTGAGGCCTTATACTTGCAGACACCTCTGCCTGGATTCTCATCCACATGTGTCCTCATGCCACAGGATTTGCATGACTCCTTAGCCCTCCCTTTGTCTTCCTCTAGCCACTGTCCTCCTAGAGGAAATCACCGCCTCTCTTTTCCTTTTCTCCTTCTGCCGTCTTTGGACTGCTTTCTCACCAGAACGTAAGCTTCTAGAAGGCCAGGACTGTCCGTTGGACTGCTGGGTTTGGGTACTTTGACCAGGAGCTGGAGTGCTCTGGGTCTGCCTGAGGGATGGGTCCTGATGGTACACCTGGACCAGACCACCCTGCTCTAAGCCCTCTTCCTTCCACCCAGGCAACAGTGCATTCAAGTCACCAGATGCATTCAAAGTATCCCTTCCTCTCCGCACAAACTACCTGTATGGCAAGATCAAGAAGACATTGCCGGAGCTGTACGCCTTCACCATCTGCCTGTGGCTGCGGTCCAGCGCCTCGCCAGGCATCGGCACGCCGTTCTCCTATGCTGTGCCTGGGCAAGCCAATGAGATTGTGCTGATAGAGTGGGGTAATAATCCCATCGAGCTGCTCATCAACGACAAGGTGAGGCCTGCTGGAACTTCACCCTGGTGTCCAAGGGGGCAGACGCGGGAGGAAGTTAGCACTTGGCTGGCTTCCCGTAACACACAGAGCAGATCCTGGCCAACCACAGTCTGTTTCACCCCCAGACTAGGAGTGTGGTGGTTGCCCTCAGCATGGAGGAGGCACTCCCACTCCAGAGGGCTGGCAGTGGGATCAGGGTGGCATAGGGTATCTGCAGCCCATGGAGACCCTAGCTCTGAGTCTGGCCAGGGTGATGGATGGGGTAGGAAACCAGGACCCTACATGCAGGGACCGCCTGTGTGGTCTCTTCCTAAATGTTCTGGTTGAGGGTACCTGTGTGAGAGAGGCATATATTTTAAAGGGATCAGGCTTATTGAGGTAAAATTTACACACTGCAAAACTGACCTTTTAAATGTACATTTCAGTTTTAGGTGGCCTTGACAAATGCATACACCACAATAAAAATATAAAACAGTCCCTCTGCCATATTCCCTCATTTATCGTTGTAGTCAACTCCTGCCCAGCCCTTTCCAGCCCCTGGTGACTGTTCTCTCCTCCTATGGTCTTGCCTGTCCCCAAGAAGATGCCCCATTTCCATGCATTCAGGGTTATGGTCTTGAAAGGCTAGTTTTGAGCCTCTGGTCACTCAAGCACCTAGCTGGGCATGGTAGAACACTCCTTAAGTCTTTAGGAAGCTAACACAGGATGAATGAATTTAAAGGCAGCTTAGGCCACACAGCAAAACCCTGTCTGTAAACAAAACAAATGAGTCAAACTTTTCTTCTAAAGTTAGATTCAGCAAAATAAAATAATGTCCAGCATTTGAATGGCTGCCCTGCTGCAGATGGCCCAAGACCAGCCTCCATTGGAGTGGGTGAAGAAGAGACCCCTGCCTGTCTGTGATCTTTATCGAACTGCCACTGGGTGGAGTTTGTTTACTTTGGGAGCACTGTGGAGAAGTTGGAAGTTCTGTGGAATGGACCGAGCCTTCGAGGCTTCTAGCAGGGACAGCTTTCCTGAGCCAAGGATTTATTGTTCAAATAACACTGTAGTGCCTGAGAGTCTTGTTTTCCTCTCCCTTTAGGCCTCTTGTAAACATCCAATTCCTGGGAGGGAGACTTCAGGTTGCTAGGAGACCCACTGTAACAACAGGGCTATCCCAGCCTTGTGCTCACAGGCTGCCCGGGCTTGCCTGTAGTCGAGTGTGCGGTCTATATGTGCATACTCCTGTACTATGCTGACACACACATGCGTGGAGACCTCCTGCCCTTCCCTTGGCACAGGCAAGGCTTGGGACACAGGTCCCTGTGTGCCACCTGTCAGGTTCCATACAGAGAACTCAGGCTAGCATGGGAGTCTGCAGCCAGGCCCAGAACCAAGAGTGTTCAGTGTCTTGAAGCTTCATCCAGTCTCCTGATTGTCACGCACAAGGTGGATGAGCTTTGGGTGTGTCACTCACAAGACAGGGAAGGGAATCCGGCAGGAATCCTGGACAGTGGGGGAAAAATAAGCCCAGGACTCTAAGTGACACCCCACTCCCCTGGAGCAGTCCATGGGATGAGGGCCTGTCAAGTCCTCTCCTTTGTGTTGACACCCACAGGTCGCACAGCTGCCCCTGTTCGTTAGTGATGGCAAGTGGCATCACATCTGCATCACCTGGACCACTCGAGATGGCATGTGGGAAGCATTCCAGGATGGGGAGAAGCTCGGCACTGGGGAAAACCTGGCACCCTGGCACCCCATCAAGCCAGGAGGCGTGCTCATCCTGGGGCAGGAGCAGGTGCGTACTCATTCTTTCATGGATGCTGCAAAGGAGGCTGCCCAACCCAACCACCCAGAATGCCTTAGCTCTTGCCCAAGGTGTCTGTGTCCCAGACCATGCCACTGTGTCCTCACAGCTGGCCCCATGAGCAAGTTCCCTGGCTGCACAGCCTAAGTCACACTAGAGTAGCATCTGACAACGAGATGTGGCCGAGTCCTCGTCACAGGGTCATCTAGTGGCTTGGGTCCAGCTGCCTTATAAAGTAAACACATAGGAAGGCATCTCCAATGTCCCTGTGAGCCCCTGCATTTGGCCTTGCCCGGTACATGATGGTGGAACTCTTTGCTCAGGATCCCAGAATATAGCACAGGCCACTTAGGAAATATTTAGGGTGCCTGCCTGTGGGGGAAATGGAAGAAAGATGATCTAGGAAACTCTGTCTAGGTGAGGGGTGGCAAAGAAGCCAGCCAGTCCTGGGCAGAGAAGAGCTAGAGTAGTGATCGCTAAGCCTGTTGGGGCTTTCAGGCTCATTCACAGCCAGCTTCCTTGGCTCCACTACTCTCCTGAAAGGGGCTGAGCATCAGGCTTAAGGCAACTGTCTTTCTCCTCTGCCTCAGTCTTCCCTGTGTAAAAATGGGTGGTTTGAGTAGAGTAATTTCCCAGATCTCAAATGCCATGGGGCTTCAGGACCTGTAGCATACATGGTTCTGTCCGTCTTGCTTCCCTGGAAAGTCAGGAGGCCAGTCCTACATGAGAACCTGTCCCAAAGAGTCTGTTTCCAATTTCCAGGACACTGTTGGGGGCAGATTTGATGCCACACAGGCCTTTGTTGGAGAGCTTAGCCAGTTCAACATATGGGACCGTGTGCTCCGCGCGCAAGAAATTATCAACATTGCCAACTGCTCCACGAACATGCCTGGAAACATCATCCCATGGGTGGACAACAATGTGGATGTGTTTGGAGGGGCTTCCAAGTGGCCTGTGGAGACGTGCGAGGAGCGTCTCCTGGATTTGTAGCTACCTTCTCCCTGTCCAGGAGGCCAGGATCAGGCTGTTCTGGGGAGTTCAAGGCCATCTATGCCCCAGGTCAACTAAAACCTCTGGCCTAAACAGGAAAGAGCCTGAGCCTATTCCCAGGAAGCCTCTAAGGCAGGCTGTGTGGCCACCCTTATCTTAGGCTCACTTGTCTCTTTTTACGATTTTGTTGTTTTTTGGGGGGTAGTACCAGAATCCCTTAGGAAGAGTCCTGAGCCACTTCCCGCCAGGGTTTCTGTTAAAGTACCTGAGCCCTTCCTCTAGCCCCTGTAAATGCTAGTGCAGCCCAGCCCTGCCTGTCCTTTTGGATCCTTGGTGTCTCATGTGTGCTTCATGTTTGTCCCCTGTGATGGCTGTGCGGCCATCCTATGGGCTGGCCTGTGTTCCTTGTCTGTGTAGCACATCCCTGCTTTTGACTGAACCCGTTGCAAAGAAGCTGCCCCCACCTGAAAAAGGGTCTCTCCCTTGGTGTCATGTGCGTTCTGGTCTTTCCCTCTGAGGGAATTGCAGCTGGTGAAGGGCCAGCTACCCAGACAATCTCCACCATCCCCAAAGTGGAGACCCCCCCCCATTGGAAAGCCTCCCCCAACAGACTTCCCCTCCTCTGTGCCACCTCTCAGACCCATGCTTCTAAGGATCATCGCTGGGTTGGCTTTGAAAAGCTGCTCTTCTCATCTGGTGCCAAAAGTTCATTTGCAGCTTCTACAACATTCCGTGTGGTTTGGGGATTTATTTTATTCCCCACAAAAGATGAACAGCTATTAGAAGCCTCCCATCTTCTTGATGCTCAGCCCACTGTGAAGAGTGAGCTTGTTTTGTAAGCCACATTGGTTCCTGGGAGCATCTGGCTGTCCCCGTCCAGGATTTCCCCCGGAACTTTGGACATTTGGGTGTCATTTGGCTGCTATTTGCTTAGTGACTCCAGGCTGCGTCATATATCATAATTTATTTTAAAGGGAGAGTGATTCAGTGGGGAAATTTATAGAGCTATAAATATTATATATTTTATTTTTCATACATGTTTGAAGTGAGGATCCATGAATGTTCCATTTGTAGGACCAGCTTGATGTGCCCATCCTGACATTGTGTGCCACAAGAGCTCTTGTGGTGATGGAATTTTGATTAAAGTGCACCGAAAGATGCTTTGAGCTTTGTTTCCTCTCTCTGTCTCTCTCTCTCACACACACACACACACTGGAACCCAGCTAGTCTGGGAGGGGTAGGGCTTTGTGCTTCCTGGCTAACGCATGGCTGCTTGCTTTGCCCAGGCCTAACCAGAGGACAGAATCATGCACGTATCTAAAAGGAATGGAGTGTTGCTACTTGGAGTTGTATATGATCCAAGTGTGTCGCCCTCCTTCAGCATCATGCTATGGGTGTCTGAGTGTCACCAGCCCATAAAGTAGTCCCTGAGCTCTACTGTGCACCTTCTCTGTATTCGTGGCTCTTACTACACCTTATTTAATTTATTTAACACAGCTCTCTGAAAGCCATTCTCAATTCACAGGTGAGTTCAAAGAACAATGAAAAGCAGCATTTGAATTCTTTTCCTGTATATGTGTGCAGGTGTGTGTGTATGTGTGTGTGTGCATGCAAGTAGAGGCCTGTGGACAATCTTAGCTGTCTTCTTCAAAGACTATCCACCTTTAAAAAGTCTTTGCTTGTGTGCGTGTGTGTGTGTGCGCGCGTGTGTGTGCATGTGTGTGTGCATATAGTATACCATTGGGTTTGGGTGTAGAGGTCAGCGGAAAGCCTTAGGTATTGGGCCTTAACCTTCCACCTTGTTGGAAACGGTCTCTTGTCTGCCTCTGTCACCAGGCTGGCTTCGCACCACAGGAAAGCGGTAGTTACAGACACACTACTGTGACTCAAGCTACCAGGGCCAGAGCTTTATCTACTGGGCCATCTCTCCAGCCCCCACCCTCTTTCTAGTGTCAGGACTCTCACTGACCTGGAACTCCCAAAGTAGGCTCGGCTGCCAGTTTCTCCTCAGCACTGGGACAGAACCTAGGTCCTTGTGCTTGCAAGGCGAGTACTTTACCAGGCCAGGGCTCTGCAGCCGAATTTCTGGGCTTCTATAGCTAGTGAAAGGCTGACCTGGGTCGCAGCAGCCTGTGGCCTTGAGCCTTCCTCTGCTCACTCATTCACCTCTGCCTTCTGGTCTTTGACCCTACAGGGCCGATACCACTGCAGCCTCCCAGAGCCCTCTCTGTGTGCCCACCTGGCTCTGGCTGTCGATGGTCTCTTTACTGCCACCACTTTCCATTTTTGGGCCTGCTCTCTTGGCAGCTGAAGAGCAATGTTTTCAATCATACGGAAGTGGCATCTAACAGTGGGCCTACCTGACATCAGATGCTAGATATACTTAATACGGAGGCTCCGTGGGACTCAGCCTCCCAAACTCAGATTGGTGGGTCACAGAGGCCCCTGGAGTCTGTTTTCAATGTGAATTATTTCTTGGCAGACTGAACATCATTAGTGTTGGGTAGAACATGAAATTAGGCCAGATGCCCTGCTTGGGGGCCTTTGGAGTTCTATGTGATGAGGCTGGTGGAGAGCCATTTATTTTTAATCCCTCTCATGGTGAGACTTCCAGCCAGGCAGCTCTCCATGGAAAGGTACCTAGGGGCTGGGAGATGTTTCGGTCCCTAAAGTGCTGTGCAAGCAAATGTTGAGCAGATCCCTAAAACCCATGTTCTTGTTTTTATTTTTATTTTATTTTAAAAATTTTGTTCCTCAAGGTTCCCCAAGCTCTGCCTATTATTTGGCTGTGGGTTTCTGCATCTGTTTCCATCAGGCTGGATGAAGCCTCTCAGAAGATAGGTATGCTAGGCTCCCGTCTGCAGGCACAGCAGGGTATCATTAGGAGGGTCAGAGGTTGGCTCTCCCCCATGGGGTGAGTCTCAAGCTGGGCCAGTCATTGCTTGGTCATTCCCTCAATCTCTGATCCATCTTTATCCCTGCACATCTTGTAAACAGGGCAAATTTTGTGAAGGTTTTGTGGGTCGGTTAGTGTCCTTCCTCCACTGGGAGTCCCACGTGGCTACAGGAGATGGCTACTTCAGGCCATATCTCCTGCTGCTAGAAGTCTCAGCCAGTCACTCCAGAGACTCCTGGGAACCTCTCTGTCTCAGGTCTCCAGCTCAACCCAGAGATGCAGCCAATTTTAGTTCTCTCCCAGCTCTCTCACCGCTGCTCTCCCCACATCTGAGCCCCACCCCTGTTTCCCTCCCTACCCGGGTACCTCCGATGTCTATTTTAATTCCCCTTTTGAGTGAGAGTCAAGCATCCTATCAAGGACCCTCCTTGTTTTTTAGCTTCTTTGAGTCTGTGGACTGTAGCATGGTTATCCACTTATAAGCGAGTACATGTGTGTCTTTGTGCATCTGGGTTACCTCACTCAGGCTGATCTTTCTTAGTTCCATCCATTTGCTTGCAAATCTCATGATGTCCTCGTTTTTAATAGCTGAGTAGTATTCCATCAAGTAAATGTTCCACATTTTTCTTATCCATTCTTCACTTGAGAGACATCTAGGTTGTTTCCGAGTCTGGCTATTGGGAATAAAGCTGCTATGAACACAGATGAGCAAGTGTCCTTGTGGTACGGTAGAGCATCTTTTGGATATATGCCCAGGAGTGGTATAGCTGGATCTTGAGATAAAACTATGCCCAGTTTTGTTTTGTTTTTTTTTTTTTTTACAACCCAGATTGATTTCCAATGTGGTACAAGTTTACACTCCCACCAGCAGTGGAGGAGTATTCCTCTTGCTCCACATCCTCTCCAGTATGTGCTGTCACTTGAGTTTTTGATCTTAGCCATTCTGATGTGGGTAAGATGGAGTCTCAAAGTCATTTTGATTGCATTTCCCTGATGATTAAAGATGCTGAACATTTCTTTAAGTGCTTCTCAGCCATTTGGGATTCCTCAGTTGAAAATTCTTTGTTTAGCTCTGTACCCCATTTTTTTTCATTTTTTAAAAAATGTATTACAATTTATTCACTTTTTATCCCAGCTGTAGCCCCTCCCTCATCCTCTCCCAATCCCATCCTCCCTCCCTTTTCTCCTCCCATGCCCCTTCCCCAGTCCACTGATAGGGGAGGTCCTCCTCCCCTTCCATCTGACCTTAACCTATCAAGTCTCATCCAGACTGTCTGCACTGTCTTCCTCTGTGGCATGGTAAGGCTGCCCCTGACCCTTGGGAGGAGGTGATCAAAGAGCCAGCCACTGAGTTCATGTCAGAGACAGCCACTGATACCCTTACTAGGGAACCCACGCTGAGCTGCCATGGGCTACATCTGTGCAGGGATTCTAGGTTATCTCCAGATCCTTGGTTGGAGGATCAGTCTCAAAAAAGACCCCTGTGCCCAGATTTTTTTGTTCTGTTGGTCTCCATGTGGCACTCTAGTCTCCTCCAGGTCTTTCTTTCTCCCCTTTCTTTCATAAGATACCCTGCACTCTGCCCAAAGTTTGGCTATGATTCTCAGCATCTGCTTTAATATCCTGCTGGGTAGAGTCTTTAAGAGGCCCTCTGTGGTGTCCTGTTCCCTGTTTTCTTCATTGTCCGATGTCTATCCTGTTTGCCTTTCTGAATGAGGATTGACTTGTATGAAAAAAATTCAAGTCTCTGAAGAAAGAAATTGAAGAAGGTATCAGAAGATGGAAAGATCTCCCGTGCTCATGGCTCGGCAGGATTAACATAGTAAAAATGGCCATCTTTCCAAAAGCAATCTACAGATTCAATGCAATTCCCATCAAAATACCAATAAAATTCTTGACAGACCTGGAAAGAAAAATTCTCAACTTTATATGGAATAATAAGAAACCCAGAACAGCTAAAACAATCCTCTACAATAAAAGATTTCTGGAGGTATCTCTATCCTTGATCTCAAGCTGTACTATAGAGCAACAGTAATAAAAACTGCATGGTACTGGCATAGAAATGGGCTGGTGGATCAACAGAACTGAATAGAAGACCCAGAAATAAATCCACACACTTATGGACACCTGATTTTTGACAAAGATGCCAAAATGGAAAAAAAGAGCATCTTCAACAAATGGTGCTGGTCTAACTGGATATCTACATGTAGAAAAATGCAAATAGATCCATACTTATCACCCTGCACAAAACTAAAGTTCAAATGGATCAAAGACCTCAACATAAAACCAGACACACTAAACCTGTTAGAAGAAAAAGTGGGGAAGAGCCTTGAATTCATTGGCACAGGAAACAACTTCCTGAACAGAACACCAACAGCACAGGCTCTAAGATCAACAATTAATAAATGGCACTTCATGAAACTGAAAAGCTTCTAGAAAGCAAAGGACACTGTACCTTATTTTTTAATTGAGTTATTTGGTTTGTTGGTGTTTAGTTTCTTGAATTCCTTATGTATTTTGGATATTAGCCCTCTGTCGGATGTAGGGTTGGTGAAAATCTTTTACTGTTCTGTAGGCTACTGTTTTGTCCTGTTGATGGTGTCCTTTGCCTTTCAGAAGCTTTTCAGTTTCATGAGGTCCCATTTGTTGATTGTTGATCTTATAGCCTGAGTTGTTGGTGTTCTGTTTAGGAAGTTTTCTCCTGTACCAATGTGTTCAAGGCTCTTCCTCACTTTCTCTTCTTTTTGATTTAGTGTATTTGGTTTTATGTTGAGGTCTCTTATCCACTTGGATTTGATTTTTGGACATGGAGATAAATATGGATCTATTTGCATTCGATGCAGTCAGACCATCAGCATTTATTGAAGATTTTTTTTTTTTCATTGTATGGTTTTGGCTTCTTTGTCAAAAATCAAGTGTCTACAGGTGTGTGTGTTTACGTCTGGGTCTTCAGTTTTATTCTATTGATTTATTCTGCCTGTTTTATGCTGATACCATGTGGTTTTTATTACTATTGCTCTGTAGTACAGCTTGAAATTGGGGATGATGAAACCTCCAGAAGTTCTTTTTTAAAAAGCTGAGCGCAAATTCTGGGCACCTATAACACCAGCTCTTGCCTAAGGAAAGTAGGAGTTAGGAAAATCCCTGGAGTTCATTGGCTGGTTAGCCTAGCCAATCTGAGAGCTTCAGGTTTAGTGAGCGGCCCTATCTCAAAATACCGGGTGGGGAGTGATAGAGGAAGGGACTCTAAATTCACCTCTGGTGTGCATGCGCACTCTTGGGTGTGCGCCTCCCTCACTCGGCCTCATTGCCAGGCACTGAGGTGATTGGCATCCATCTCTTGCTGCTGCCTCAGAAAGCCCTGCTCAGCCAGACTACTTCATTTTTGTGACTAGGCAGCTTGGGAACCCAGAGTATGGGGTCAAAGTACTCCCTGCTGAAGGCAAGAGGGCCCCCACCTCGTGTCCTTATCTTACTGGCCCTCTTCTCATACATTTGACCCTCTTGACATAAAAGCAAAGAAGAATCATCCACACAGGCCAAGGAGATGGCTCAGTTGGTAAAGTGCGAGCACAAAGACCTGAGATCTGAGATCAATTCCCAGAACTCACACTTTAAAAGCTGGGCTTGGGGCCAGTCATGGAGGCACACAATTTTAATCCCAGTATTTGGGAGGCAGAGGCAGGAAGATCTCTCTAAGTTTGAGGCCAGCCAGAACACACAGTGAGACCCTGTCTCAGATAAAGAAAATAAAAAGAAAGAAAGAAAGGAAGGAAGGAAGGAAGGAAGGAAGGAAGGAAGAAAGAAAGAAAGAAAGAAAGAAAGAAAGAAAGAAAGAAAGAAAGAAAGAAAGAAAGGAGAAAGAAATAAAGAAAAATGAAATGAAAAGAAAAAGCATGAAGAGACACGCTTATAATCTTACCTATCTAGCCATTCTATCTAGCCTAAGGGAGTTCCAAGCCAGTGTGGGGGTTATGTTTTACAAAAGAAGATATGTGCCAAAGCTCAGGGAACCTTACAGGAGAAGGAGAGGGAGGAATATAAACGCCAGAGGGTGAGAAGTACTTGGTGTGGCGTGGCCAATGCGATAGTGAACTCACTGCAGCTATACAGCTATACTGTTTTAGGATTACTGCGGCTGGGGCATGCCATGGCTAAGGCAATTTATAAGAATAAAGCATTTTATGGTGTGCTTGCTTACAGTCTCAGAGGATCAGCCCATCATCATCGCGAAAGGAAGCATGATGGCAGGCAGGTAGGCATGGTGTTGGAGCTGAGAGCTGACGTCTGATCCTCAAGATGGAGGCAGAGAGAGACAGAGTGAGACTGAGGCTGGCATGGGCTTTTGAAACCTCAAAGCTTACTTTCATTGGCACCCATCCCAATCCTTTCCCATAGTCCTCCAGCTGGGGACCACACATTCAAACATGAGCCTACTAGGCCCATTTTCATCCAAATGACTGTATTTACCCACATAAGACCTGTACAGGCTCAACCCTAGAAGATAAGTCAACACTCCAACAGGCAGCAACAATTGGATTCAGAAAGGACACTAAGGGGCCAAGGGGATGTGTTGAGGGTAACCAGTGGGCTGGGGAGGACGCATTGTTTTTACATGTATGAAATGAAAGGAAGAAAAGATGTTCTACTTAAAACAAGATGGGCTGCTCTTGAGGACTATTACCCAAAGGTGACCTCTGACAAGCACACACTGTCATCTTCACACACACAACCAACCATAGAATCCAGTGAGTTCCTCCTGTCTGGAGCTTCCCATCTGAAGACCCATAGACTCAGTTTCCCAACTCAAAATTCTTGCCTTTGCTCAAGGCTGGAGAAAACCCCCATAGTGAACTTGCTCTTCTAGTATAAGGGTGGAGTAGGACACCTCTTGAATTGTCTTCTTGGTTAAGATCACCATGGAAACTAGCCAGATGATCAATGATTGGTTCATGATCCAGAAAGCGATAAAGTGAAGCAGGTAGACTAACACCAGGTGTGTGCTGACAAGAAGGTGGGCTGCTGTCCTTCCGGACTCCAGGAACCCAGCACCGCTGGTTCCTGTGTAGAAGGCCTTGGAGAGGGCTGACAGCACCCTTTTGAGTACAGGTATTATCATTCATTTTATCCATAAGAGTGTGTGTTCTCTCTCTTTCTCTGTCTGCCTCATAGTTGGGAAATGTATAGATGAGTCTAGAAACAGGAAGGCTGGTGAGAAACAGCAGCATGAGTCAAGGTAAGAGGTCATGGTGAGCAGAGGGGGCAGTAAAGTGGGAGAATTTAGCATACATTTGGAAGAGAGTTCTCAAGATTTGCTGCTGTATGGCGCTTGGGAGAGATAAATCAAATATGAAGTTTTAAAACACTTAAATCACAAATACAATAAACTCAGAGAAAGAGAAAGAGAGACCCAGAAACTCCACAACCAAATTATGAAATGTCACAGGTGATGGCTCAGTTGGCAAGGCGCTCAAGTTACAAGCAGAAAGTCCTGAGTTTAATCTCTAGAACTCATGTGGAAAAAATGGAAAAGCCAGGTGTAATGGATTACACTTGTAATCCCAGCGTTGGGGATTCTGGGGGTTTGCTGGCCAGCCAGCCTGGCTTACTTAGTGAATTCCAGACCAATGAGAGACCCTGTCTCAAAAACAAATCAAGGAATGGTACCCAAGGTTGTCCTCTGGCCCTCACCCCACACACCCCTACACACATGCGCTTGTATGTACGCACACAGGAGAAAACAACAACAACAAACCTCAGAGATCAATCTTGAAAACAAGGGCGAAAAGACTCATCATAAACCATGATCCTTAATCAGTTGTACAGCTGAATTCTCATCAGAATCTCTAAAGATCAGATAGGGGGATAACTTTCAAAGCACTGGGAGAAACAGGTTGTCAATCAAGAATCCGACATCCGACATTCCTCAAAGCTGAAGGCAAACTAAAACAATCCAAAGTACGCAAACAAGCAAGCAAAACGCTGACAGAATTTAACCCTGGCAGGCCCACTTCGTGAGAAACAGAGGACAATCCTTCAGGCTGAGCTCAGGACCAGGACTCAGACTAGCAAGAAGAACTGCAGAGCACCCAGGTGTGGGGCGCACCTGTAATTGTGGCATTGGAGAGGCTGAGGCAGGAGAACTTAAGTTTAAGACCAACCTGGATTATATGTCAAGAACTAGAAGGAGAAAAAGAAAGAGAAAGTCGGGAGGGGGAAGGAAAAGAAAAGAAAACCAAATCAAACCAAGGGAACCAAAGCACACTTGTCAAGTGTAGCTGTGTAGGAAATTCCAGGACAGTATGAATACAATTTGTATGTGTGGCTCTTTTCTTCAATACGATTTAAAAGACCCTTACATAAAAAAATAATTACAAGTTTGCATTGACAAGGCATAGTTGTGTAACAACAACAGAATAGAGAATAGAGTTATGTGAAAACAAAATTTGGGGCATTATTGTAACCAAATTAATACTAATCTGAACTAGATTGCTATACATTAAGATGCTAATTACAGTGCCAGGAAACCACTTAAGAGAGTGACTCAAAAGAATGCAGTCAAAGAAATAGGGTTGAAGCCTGGTCCAGTGGCACACGTCTGTAATCCCAGCACTCGGGGAGCCAGAGGCAAGTGGATCTTTGTGAGCTCGAGGCCAGCCTAGTCTACCTAGTGAGTTCCAGGACAGCCAGAGCTACATAGTGAGACCCTCAAAAAAAAAAAAAAAAAAAGTAAGACTGGAGGGGAGGGGGGATGGCTTAGCAGTACTTCACCAGAAGTATCGACTGCTGTTCTAGTGAAGGCTCAGTTCCCAGCTCCCCAGAGCATCCTTAGCACAGTGTCATGAGATGGTTGAGACACAGATGATGAGTTTAGAGGAAGAGCTCTTCCCCAAATCGTGGATCAGCCATAGTCTGTGCTGAAGGTGAAATCAAGACCCAGGCCTTGATCCTCCAGAGATACACAGAGAAACGCAGGCTAAGCAGCACAGAGAGACTTTGAGGCTAGCCCAGCCTCCTATGCCTGTCTAAGCTGCCAGCTGGAGAGATGGTCCTGCAGATAAGGACACTTTTTGCTCTTGCAGAGGACTTAGATTTGGTTCCTAGCACCAACACAGTGGCTCATAACCATCCATAGCTTCAATACAGTGCCTTCTTCTGACCTCCAGGGGCCCCAGGCATGTACATGACCTACATTCACACTCCAGGTCAAACACTTACATATATAAAGTAAAATAAATGAATCTGAAAAAAAAGTGAAATGCCAACTGTTTCTTTTCCTCTTCTCCACCCCCTCCTCCCACCCCTCCCCCTTTGGCAACTCCCAACTTCTTTTTTTTCCACTTATATTTTTATTGATTACAGTTTATTCACTTTGTTTCCCACCTGTAGCTCCCTCCCTCCTCCCTTCCCAATCTCACCCTCCCTTCCTCTTCTCCATGCATGCCCCTCTCTCAGTCCACTGATAGGGGAGGTCTTCTTCCCCTTCCTTCTGATCCTGGTCTACCAGGTCTCATCAGGAGTGGCTGCAGGCCTCAGAGGAAGACAACTCCCAACTTCTAAAAGCAAACAAAGAAGCAGAATCAAGTGTACCCTCACACAGGCAATCATGTTCTAACTAGTTGGAAACAGATTCATGCACGAGTCAGGTAATTCCATATGCATTTCCAGATCCTGTTTGTGTGGAGTGATCTCAGGATCACCTCACAACCTAGCATAAGAGAGATGGTAATATTATGAGGTTGATGGGGGAGGTAGCACATGGCACATGTCTATAATCCCAGCACCCAGGGAGGCAGAGGCAGGCAGATCTCTGTGAGTTCAAGGCCAGCCTGGTCTACAAAGTAAGTCTTGGACAGTCAAGGCTACACAGAGAAACCCTGTCTCAAAAACCAGAAAAAAAATACATTTCAAAAAAATTATGCAAGTTTTCTCAGAAAGCCTTCATCAGAGTAGCCCAGGGTTGAGACATTTTCCATAGACTGTGTGTGTTGTGTGTGTGTATTCACACATATTTGAGTAGAGACCCGAGTGACATGTGGTGTCTTCTTCAAACACACTCCATCTTAGTTTTGAGACAAAGTGTCTCATTAAACTTGGATCTTGAGCATTTGACTAGACTGGCTCCCCCGAAGGCCCCAGGGATCCTCCTGTCTCCAGCTCACCAGTTCTGGGACTATGTAAGCATGTATCATTGTGCTTGGCTTCTTCAGTGTGCCAGGGGATTTGAACTCAGATCTTCATCCTTATGCAGCAAGCATGTCACTTACTGAACCATTTTCCCAGTGCTCACGGTGGTTTTGGATTTGTTTGTTTGTTTGTTTGTTTGTTTGTTTGTTTTGTTTTTTGAAACAGAGTTTTTCTCTGCAGCCCAGGCTGGCTTTGAACCCCCCGTATAGCCCAGGCTGACTGTCAACCTGAAGTCTTCCTTTCTCTGCTTCTAGAGGGTTGGGATGACAGCTTTGAGCATCCACACTGAGAGCACAGAGACTTCTTTAATGCTTCCTGGGTCCATGTGATTCAACAAAGATGAGTCCTTGAACTGAGTTGCCACAGTTCCTGGAGCAGAAGGGAAGCATTTGCACAGAGAGAATTTGACAGCCCCTGGAGAGCTCAGTGCCTGGGGAAGCTCATCAAGGCCAGGGTTGCACACACTCCCTTCTGTCGCTTTGGCCTTGACGGGGCTGCTGGTTTTCTCTTTGTTTTCTCAAAGAAGCACAAAGCAAATTTACCCACTCTGCAAAGCCCTCCTGCTCACTGCTATTGTCAGTGCAAATATTCTCAAGCACATTTAAAAACCCTGTTCAAGCAGAAGTAAGTCACAGAAGCTGGCAGCTTGGGGGTACATTGACATTTTCTTGCTAGTTGTTGTCATACACAAGTGACAGCGTCCTGAGGGAACAGCACAGTCAACCCCTGAATTCTGTGCTTAAGGGGGCAAGCATAGATTATGAAGGGGCCACATCTCAGCTCAAAACTCTGGTCTTGCAAAAGTGTGTGTGTGTGTGTGTGTGTGTGTGTGTGTGTGTATTAGCTAGGGTTTCTATTGCTTCAATGAAGCACCATGACCAAAGAAAGCTGGGGAGAAAAGGGTTTATTTGGCTTATACTTCCATATTGTAGTCCATCACTGAAGGAAGTCAGGACAGGAACTCAAGCAGGGCAGGAAACTGGAGGCAGGAGCTGATGGAGAGGCCATGGAGGGATGCTGCTGGCTTGCTTGCTCCTTATGGCTTGTTCAACCTGCTTTCTTATAGAATCCAGGACCACCACAGCCCAGGGATGGCCCCACCTACAGTGGGCTGGGCCCTCCCCCATCCATCACTAATTAAGAAAATATTGTACAGGTAAATTTTATAGGGACATTTTCTTACTTGAGGTTCCCTTCTTTCAGATATCCCAAGTTTGTGTCAAGTTAATATAAAACTTGCCACCCCAGTGTGTGTGTGTGTGTGTGTGTGTGTGTGTGTGTGTGTGTGTGTGTGTCTGTTTCTGTGTCTGTGTCTGTGTCTGTGTGTTTGGGCCTAGGAAAATGGGTTAGAACTCAGTTTAGATCTCCAGCACCCACATAAAAAAATCCAACACGGCTTTTCATGTGTGATCCCAGCACTGGGAAGGCAGAGACAGAAGGATCCCTGGTTCTTGCTGGCCAGTGAGTTCCAAGTTTAGTGAGAGACTGACCCAAAAAATAAGGTAGAGAGAAACTGGAGACATATCTCAGTGGTTAAGAGCACTTACTGCTCTGACAAAGGACCCCCAAGTGTACTTCCCAGCACCCATAACAGTTTGTAACTCCAGCTCAGGGGATCTGACGAATTCTACCAGCCTCCAAGTGATTTTACACCAGTGGCATCTACCCAGCCACAAATAAAAAATAAAAATAAATCTTAAAAAAATAATACTAAGGTGGAGAATGATTGAGGAAGACACACATACACACACACAGTCATACTTGCACAGCAAGCCTTTTATCCACTGAGCCATCTGCCCAACCTTACTGTTTTAGTCAGGGTCTTTCACTGAACCTGGAAGTCGCCAATTGGCCTAGACTGGCTTGCTGCTCCTGCCTCCATTTCTCCAGTGCTGGGACCACAGGCACCTTTTTTAATGTGCTTTCTGGGGAATCCCCTTGCTTATTGTACACCAGTACTTTGACAAATGAATTATCTCTCAGTCCCTCTTGGCTGAATTGTGTGACCAGAAGGGTCATTCGTTCTGCATGAAGTTCACGCCTCTGCACAGCCCAGGGGTGAATGGATGTGTCCAAGTCATATCGCAGTGCTCCCCCAGCCCAGGGCGTCCTACTGGGACCCTCCTCACAGCCTCCTCTCCTGTTCTATTTTAGGGTTCCCAGTGTGACTAACAGAATAAATAAACACAGGAGCTGCAAGAGGCACCAAACCAAAAAAGATTACACGAGCTTCTGTCAGGAGTGTGGAAACAGCTCCCAAGAGAATCTCCAGAAACATCCTATGGGGAATATTCAGTTTCACTCTGAAGGCTGGAACCCAGAGACCACCCATTTATAGCTTGAGAAACTGAGGCCCAGACTGTTTAGAAAAACAAAAACAAAACAACTAAGATTCAACCACATTTGTCTTGACAGTGAATTCTGCATGCTCACACTGGCTCATTCTCTTGCTAATAAGATACGCTACACCCCTTGAGATGTAATTTAAAAATAAACGCACAATTTGGCCTATTTACAAAGCAAGGTGTGTACAGAGATCTGTTAACCTGGAAACCTATGGTGATGGAGACTGCCTCACTGGGAGAGCCCAGGGTCAAGCTTCCTTTGGCACTAGGGATATTAGGGCCACTGCCAGCCTCTGAGGGACGCAGGACTCATTCCCTGCCTCCTCCCTGCTGAGGCTCAGTCTACACACACACACCATCCCTGTGACTGGTGCGCTCAGGGCCCTGACCTAGATTGTGGTTAACCTGGAGCACATCTGCAGGAAAGCACGCCATGCCATCTGCACAACTGAGCAGCTGGCAACATCTGGGCAAAGGTCAGCATCCAAAGCCTGAGATGATGGCAGCAATACGCAGCTGGGATCTAGCTCGGTTGTCTGTGCTGTGTGGGTCTCGGACGCCAAGAGGAGTGCACCCCCCCCCCCGTGTGTGTGTGTGTGTGTGTGTGTGTGTGTGTGTGTTTTAGAGACAGGGTCTCTCACTAACCCAGAGTTTGCCAATTTTGCCAGGCTGGTTGGCTAATGAGTCCCAGGGATCCACCTGTCTCTGCCTCTCTAATACTGGGGTCACAAGCATACACCACCATGTCCAGCTTTTTAAGGGGGCTCTAGGGACCTGAACTCAGGGTCTTATGCTTGCACAGACTGTGCCATTTACTGACTGTGCCGTTGCACCAGCCCCAGCCTAAAGCTCTCAATAACCTTTTGCTCTGGAACTCTGGCAGAAATGGGGGTAGGGTACTTTACAGCTCTGCTCCAGGGGGATGCTCTACAGGGCCAGAATCCCCTCAGCTGCAAACATCCCCACTAAGGCTACCACTTCTTCACTCCCATTGCAAAGATGGGGAGACTGAGGCTTAAGAAACCAAGCCGGTCTCTGTGCGTAAAGGTGCTTGCCACCAAGATCATCAACCTGAGTTCCATCCCTGGCATCCACATGGTGGGAAGAGAGAGCTGGCTCCAGGAAGTTGTTTTCTGACTTTCACACACACACACCACACACACACACACACACGCACACACACACTAAATAAATAAATAAATGAATGAATAAATAAATAAATAAATAGAACGCTTTCTTTCAGGGACAGAAGGGATGTGTGTAAGAATTCATACACAATGAGAAGAGGAGGTTCTATCCCGAGAACACCTGTCCTGGAGACCTGTGCTGGGAGAACGGAGCTGAAATGAGGCAGATGTTTACCGGCCCTGCCCTGAACAATTACTACTGCAAGCCACTGAGTGGCCCCTGGGAGCCGAGCAGCAGCCTCCAGCCATCTGCAAGTGCCCAGGGCAAAGTTCTCTTCCCCAAGCCCTGGCTCTCTTCCTCCTTCCCCTCTTGTCTCTCTCTTGCAAATATTTACTGTTGCTTGGAGAGCTGTTGCCATAGTTACAGCATCCTCAGAAGCTGAGGGTCCCAGCCAGGCTTTCAGAAAGCTTCGGGTTTCGAGAGCAGGGCAAGAGGGTTGTTTCTTGAAACTCTAAATCCACAAGGAACAGTGTCCTGTTACTGAGCTGCCACAGCTTCGCAGGCTGAGTAGTCCTGGAAAAGAAGAGTGGGTTCTGAAGAGGCCCTAGCTGGTACCCCCGGGGGTCATAGAGAAAAATAACGTAAGTTTCCCTCCAGAAGGAGACTCTTCTGGGAGGTCCCAGGCCCCAGTGATGCTGAGTTGAGATGGGATGCTGAAGTGGACTGGTCAGCCACTGTGGTAGTGGGAAAGGTTGGTGGTTGGTAAATGAATTCACTTCATCTTCGTTTCTTCTTCTATTGCTGTGGTAAAACAACAACACACACACACACACACACACACACACACACACATGCACACGCACGCACACACACGCACACACACACGGCCTGGTAAAAAGGGCTTATTCTGGCTCACAGTTCAAGGGCACCTCCATCATGTTGAAGTAGCTGAAACAGCAGGAGCTTGAAGCAGCTGGTAACATCACAGCTGCAATCAGGAAGCAGAGAGAGGTGAGCACAGGCAGCCGCTCAGCTCTCCTCCTCTGATTAGACAGGCCAGTATCCCTGCCAGGTTTTCCTACTTATCAATATAATCTTTGTGCTATTTAGGGGGTTGAAGATAGCCCGAGATAAACTGTAATTAGGCTGTGGACCTGAAACATTACAATCTCTCCACACACTTCTCTCCAAGAATTCTGGCCCACAATACATAATAGAGGATAGCCTTGATGTCCTGACTGTTCCCTGGGCAGGGACCTTGGATTGTGCAAGTGTGGGGAAAGCAAGCTAAGCCCTAGCATGCACGCATGCACACATACACTGCTCTCTGTTCTTGCTGGTGGATGTGATATGGCCACTTGATTCAAATTCCTGCTGCCTTGACTTCCACAATAACAGACTGTGCCCCTAAACCATGAGCCACAGCAAACCTTTTCTCTTATAGGTTGCTTCTGTCAGGGTCTTTTATCACAGCATTGGGAAAAGAAAGCAAGAAAATATAGAATCCTTTTTTGTTTAAGAAATCTCATCTATGTCTGAGTCAGTGCAGGTCCTCTGAGAAAAACATACACCAACGTAAGATAGCACAGGGTTTGATGTACAAGCACATTCGTCACAGAAAATATAAAGGCAAATAAGGAGGGAACTGCCCACAGCCAAGTCTTGATCCCGCAATGAATGTGATCTCCTTTGGAAATAAGTTCTTTGCAGGTGTAAACGATGAAGGCTCTCAGGCTGAGGTCATCTGAGAAGCTCCTGAGAAGAGGGAAGGGGCGTTCAAGGCACATAGGTGTGAGGGGAGAAGGCGGTGTGAAGATGGAGTCACGCAGCCAGGAGAGAGAGGAGTGTGAGGAAACTAGGATTGGCAACTGCTGGAGCAGGAGAGGCAGGAAGGCTCCTCCCGCACAGCACAGCACCCGGGGGAAACAACAACTTGATTTCAGCCTCCCAGCCTCCTGACCGCCATACAGTGGCCTCCAAGCCACTCTGCGTGCAGCCGTGCATTACAGCAGCCCAGAGAGCTCACAGCAGGAGAGAGAAGCAGAGGTCTAACCTCCACTCTGACACAGGAGGCAAACTCGTTCACCGGAAGACTCCAGCATCCCACAGGGGGTGGGCTGCCTCGGTGCCCCAGTATGTTTGTCCATAGGCTGGCAGCAGCTTGTTAGGAGTGTGCCCTTTGGGGAGCTTGGAGGTGTAAAACAGTTGCCATGCAACCCTTGGAGCTGACACCACATGAAAGGCCAGTCATGCCAGTCCACCCTTGGAATACTCGTTACTGGCAGGTGAAGGCAGAGGGATCCCTGGATTTCAATAGTCAGCCAGCCTAGCCCAACCAGAGACCTCCAGGCCTCGCAAACAAGGAGCAGAACAACAAATGAAAACACACACAAACACACATTTATGCACTCACACACACCCATACGTACACGCAGAAGTGTGCCCTTGAGCCAGCTTTGATGACACCTTTTATCTCAGCTCTCTGAAAGCAGAGACTAAAGGATTGCCCACAAGTTTGAGGCTAGCCCAGGCTAGCGTGAGTTCCCAGCCAGCTGGTGCCACATAACAAGACTGTCTCAATCCTTGACCCCTCCCACCAAAATAAAAAGTTAAATAATGAATGAATGAGCGCGTGAATTAGTGAATGAAGCGTAACCTCCATATAGACACAGTGGTGGCTTTCAGAGGGGGCAGCTCCGGCTGTTGGGCGGGTACCGGCCCTGTGAGAGGAAGGTGAGCAGGCATGTTTTCATGGCCACTGTGGTGTGGACATAGAATGCTGACCCCAGGAAAAGACACTAAACAGCTTTGCAGAAATATTTTTATAAAGAACTTTGTGGCCAAGGGGATAGTAATAAGTTTAAAGATCTGCATTGTTCCTGTACAGGGCTTATGCCCACAAAGTCTGTCTTAGGGTTCTGTTTGTGATGAAACATCTTGACCAAAAGCAACTTGGGAAGGGAAGAGTTGTTTTTTTGTTTTTGTTTTTTTTTTTTTTCTCACTTATTCTTTCACATCACACTTCATTATTGAAGGCAGCCAGGACAGAAACTCAAGGCAGGAACCTGGAAGCAGGAGCTGATGCAGAGGCCATGGAGGGTGCTGCTCACTTGATCCTCATGGCCTGCTCAGCCTGCTTTCTTACAGAACCCAGGACCACCAGCCCAGGGCCCCCATCAATCACTAATTGAAAAGGTGCCATATATTCTTTCGCTATGACAAAATCTCTGACAAAAACAGTTTAAGGATGGAAGGGTTTATCTTGCCCCACGGTTCAAGAACACAGTCCGTCAGGGTGCAGGAGGTATGAAGCAAGAGCAGTGCTAGCTGTAACAGTAGGACTGGGGCGTCACTGGTCATATCACACCCACGGTCAGGAAGAGAGAGGTGAATTCTGACGCTCAACTCTCCTTGTGACTCAGTCTGATATCCTAGCCCACATATAAGATGGGCCTTCCCGTCTTAGTTCCACCATTCTGGAAATATCCCCATGCACACACCTGGAGATGCGTCTCCCAGG
The DNA here is from genome assembly GCF_907164565.1 of Psammomys obesus. Taxonomy (NCBI): domain Eukaryota; kingdom Metazoa; phylum Chordata; class Mammalia; order Rodentia; family Muridae; genus Psammomys; species Psammomys obesus. The sequence goes on along the minus strand of NW_026596466.1, from coordinate 489,521 downwards.
TGATTCTAAAGTCCATCGAGTTGACAAAGATGAACGAACTATCTTTCTTGTTTTGAGTTTGTTTTGTTTGGGTTTTGTTCTGGGACAGAGCCTCTGGTAGCCCAGGCATGCCTCCAACTCCCTGTCTTGGTTAGGCTTCTAACACTGTGATAAAACACCATGACCAAAAGCGACTTGGAGAGGAGAGGGTTTATGCAGCTTACCCTTCCACATCACAGCCTAGGCAGGAACTCAAGGCAGGAAAGTGGAGGCAGGAACTTACACAGGCGTCACAGAGGAGCGCTGCTTACGAGGTTACTCCTTATACTCAATCAATGTTCTTACTTATGTATGCACCCAGGACCACCTGCCTAGGGCTGACACCACCCACAGGGGGCCAGGCCCTCCCGCAGAAAATCATTAAGCAAGAAAATGCTTATAGACTTCCCTGCAAGCCAATTTTGTGGAGATGTTTTCTCAATTGGGATTCCCATTTTCCAGGTAACTCAAGCTTGTGTTAAACTGGCAAAAATCTAACCAGGGTGCTCACTATCTAGATGAGGATGACCTTGAACTTCTGACCATTCTGTCTCCACCCCTCAAGTGCTGGGATTACAGGCATGTGTCCTGACACCCATTTTACACAGAGCTTGGGTACTCAGAGCTGCATGCATGCCGGCTGAGCTACAACTCCAGCCCCCATCACAGATGCTCTGAGGCCCATGGTGAGAAGCATGTGCTAAGGAAAGTCTGTCCATCCCATGGCAGTCAGAAAGGGGACTCTGTGGCAGGAGTCACTGAAGCAGAGTGCCAAACATGAGGCATCTTGGAGCCGCAGCTCCGGATCTTGCATGCCACTGTCAGGACTTTGTATTGATTCTGCTCTCATGGGAACTGCTAGAGACCTGGCAGTTGGCAATGACATCATCTGACTTGGGTGCTAATAGGAGAGTCCTGGCTGCCGTGGGAACAGACTGTAGGGGGCCTGGGGAAAAAATTCGGGGGACCAAGGAGCCTATTTTAGTAATTCAAGAGGCACATGGTGGGGGCAGAGCTAGGGTGATGGTGATGGAGGTGGTGAGAAGGGGTTGGAAGCTAGATTTCTTCTGAACAGGGGTTCCCAGCAGATTGGATGTGGGTGCAGGTGGGGGAGAGGCCAGGGATGACTCAGAGTTTGGGCCACAGCCTGGGGTAGTGATACCACTTGCCAAGATGGAATGCTGGGGGAGAGGGCAGGGGTGGGTCTCCATAGGGTTTAAACATTGGTGCTGGAGGTGTGTATAGATTCCGTGCCAGTGTGTCTGAGGTTGGAGAAAGCCTCCAGAGTTGCAAAAAGGAATATAGGAGGTCAGAAGATAGGTTGAATTTAAGCTGGAAGAGAACAGGGAAGTAGGCCCAGACAGCTCTGGACTAGAGGTCAAAACAGGAGGAAGAACTATAGAGGAAAGGCCAGCAGGAGGGGGCCAAGGCCAAGAGGCCTGGGGTATGCATTTCCAGAATCCCTCAATGAAGGGCTGGTGGTGTAGCTCAGTAGTAGAGCACCTGCCTAGAATCCCCCAGTGAGGGACTGAGATGTGGCTCAGTGGCAGAGCATTTACTTAGCATTAATTGGACCTGGCTACCATTTCTAGGACTGGAAAGAAAAAAGTTAAAATAAATAGAGACCTAGCAAACAAGCTCAAAAAACATTTTAAGGGAGGGAGATTTGGTGTCCCTCACCAATGCAATCAGTGAATAGAAGAGGGTCCCTACTCCCTGCTTCCACAACCCTCGTATCCCCATCTACCTGTGAACCTCAGAATGAGAATTTTGATCTGCCATTTGCAGATATAATTGGGTAAACCAAGGCTATGCCAGGTTAGCGTGAGTCTTAAAGCACAAGCATAACGCTACTCTTTCTTATCAACCTGACTGGACTGAGAACCACCTGAGAGGTTCATTGGTGATCCTCATCTTTGGGTGTGTTATAGAATGTGGTCCTTCAAGCAAAGCCCCCATATGTATCAGATCACCTGTGTCTACTGTTGGCAGGAGTCCATCATGATTGGGCCTGGGGACTGTTAACATTCCCCCAAGAAGGAAGGGATGGGAGGGTCCTTGAACCCTCAACCAAGCTTCCAGCTGTTTCTCCCAGCCGTGTGTATGCAATCCTGCCCTGATTGCATGAGGTTCAAGAGTATATGGGCTGGGAGGGTTTAGTTAAAAGGGAGCGCCATCTATGTAGCTATGAGGAAGCCATTCTCCATGCTGGGTGATGACTTGGCAGGTGGCTGCTTTGGGTTCACCCACACTCCTGCCAATAACCTTTCACCTGTGTCCTGTTAACAAACCCAACAAACTCAGTGGTTTCCCAGGGTGAACTTTGGTGGAACTGTGCTTTGGTTTGTCATATTGGGACCTTGTGAGGAGGGGGTAGACATTGCTTATATCTCCCCGGAGAATGAATTCTAGAAACAATGTATTCATGTGTTTCCAGCGATGATTAGAGCCTGAGATCTCTGAGCTAAAAGATGGGTTAATCCCTTGATGGCTTCATAGTATGATGGCATTATTTAGAAGTGGTAAAGGGTGGAGATGGAGCCTAGCTGAAGGAAGTAGATCCCGGTGGCGGTGGATCTGTCTTTAGAGGCTATTTAATACACTCCCTTCTCTGCTTCCTGGCCATTGAGAAGGAGGTGAGCCTACCATGCCTTCCCTGACATGATGGACTGATTCCTCTGAAACAATGAATGGAAACAAATCTTTTTTTTTTTTCCCATAAGTTTGCTTCTTGTGTTTTGTGATCTCCGTGGTACAAAGGTAGTGGATACAGGGGCTAGAGCCATGGTTCAGCAGTTCAGAGCGCTCGCTGTTCTTCAGAGGACTGGATCCAAATGCTAGCATCCAAGTTGGGCATCTTACAACCTCAGTTCCAGGGGATCCAACAACCCCTTCTAGCCTCTGCAAGCACTTGCATGCACACACACGGCATATGTAAACCCACGTACACAGAAATACAAATAAAAACAAATCTTTTTAAAAAGTACTGCTTAAATAAATAGCAACATCGTTGCAGGATATTTGATCACATTGTGAACCCTGAGATGGTGAACTGGGAAAATCTGTTTCTAATTGTGATATGGCTCAGCCTTTGATCCTACAGCTTTCTGTTTCTTATAAGTACTTGTGGTGTGGCTCAGCCCTAGCGTACACCTTTAGTCCAAGAGATAAATAAGGTCGACCACATGTCAAGAGGCAGAGCAAGCAACCAGTCAAAAGGGAGTGAACAGGAGTAAACAGAAAGGAAAAGCATTGGGTTAGAGGGTTTTAAAGATAGCATGGAGAAGGAGAAAGGGCTTTTTCCTTCTGGGACATCGGCTGAGTAGGAAGGTCAGCTGGGTGCTTTCCCTGCCTCTCTGAGCTAGCAGGCTTTCACCCCAACATCTGGCTCCTAGTCTTCATTGGTAAAATTGAACAAATGGAAATTTGCTTTTTAAAACAACACAACATTCATACTCCTCAACTCACAATTCAAACACGAGACCCCAGGGGGCCAGTGAGATAGCTCAGAAGAGAAAGGCACTGTCCCAGTTAGTGTCTTGTTGCTGCAATAAATACCATGACCCAAAGCAACTGAGGGGAGAGAGGGTTTATTTGGCTCATGGGTTGTAGTCCATCATCAAGGGAAGCCAAGGCAGGAATCAGAGAGACCAGAGAAGCCATGTGACACAAATATTAAAATGACACTTTCATGAGACCAGCGATGTCAGGGACTACCAGAAGGAGTAAGAGGCCAAGAAGGATCTTTCCCTGAGGCTCCAGAGGGAATGTGGCCCCACCAGCATGACAAGCCCCCACTTCCAGTACTGCTGTTGCAGCAAAGCTGCCTAAATTTGTTGCACTGGACTGACGCAGAGACCCTAGAAGAGTACAGCTCCCTGGCTCCCTTTTCTCTCCATCTTGCTCAGCTACCTTGTTTATACAGCCCAGGACCACCTGCCCCAGCGTGTCACTGTTCACTGTGAACCGGACCTTTCTACATCAATTAGCAATTAAGAAAACGTCCACAGCCGTGCCCACAGGTCAATCTGATGGATGCAGTTCTTCAGGTGAGATTCTCTCTCTTCCCTGGCGTTATCAGGTTGACAGCCAAGATTAACTATCATAGGCACCTACTGCCAAGCCTGAAGACCTGAGTTCAATCCCCAAGACCCGCATGATGGAGGGAGATAATTGACCTTTGCAAGTTGCCCTTTGACGTCCACCTCGGTGAACCATGGCGTGAATGCAGATACATACACACAGGCGCATGCAAAAGAAATAAGCTCAGTGTGATACAAAACATGTTGATGGATGAGGGGATTTGATTAGCGGAACTCGCCAGAGAAGAAGAGCCCTGACCCTTACCTGAAAGGGCAAGTGGATGGAGCAGCCATTGCAAGGTATCTTGCTTCACACCAGTACTTTCTGCTTGAGGCTGATACTGGGGTTAGTGCGGGGGTGGGCATGCCTGGCTTTGGAAACCAAAGGGTATGGTACCCCACACAGCCTAAGAACTGACTGAAAAGGCAAGATGTTAGAAAACAAAACTGCTTTTCAGAATCAACAACAAATAATTTTAGCATAAGTGTGCCCCCAAATATGGCATGAGAGCCACTTGTACTAGCAGATATTGCTTGCTGATCTGAACTCATTTTTAAGCACGCACTTTGTGGTTCCGTTTGCTAAATCTGTACATCCTACCCATCCCTCATCAACTCACTTCTTCACCAAAAACTGGTGTCTTGGTCAAGCATTAGTTCTATGAAGACCTCCTTGTCTGCTTGGAGAAAGTTCCTCAGAGTATCTGTGTGGTGAGCCGCAGTGGCCAATTGCTTTCTAGCCCTGGCATGAGATGCTGCAGGGAGCTCGAGCTTCCGGCGTTAAAACAAGGTGAGGTCTGCATCTTCCCAGCACTCGTATTCGTCCAGACCTCATCAGCCTCACAGATGAGGGGCTGTCTGTCTGGAGATAAAAACCAAGTGATCTAGGGGCCTGGAGAGATTGTTCAGTGGTTAAGAGCACTCGCTGCTCTTCCGGAAGAGCCAGGTTTGGTTCCCAGCACCCACATAGCAGCTCACAAACATCTGCAGCCCCAGTTCCAGGGGGATTCAATGCCTTCTTCTGGCCTACACCCATACGAGACACCCACATGGTACACAAACAGACACGGAATCAAAACACCCATACACCTAAAATGAAATGAATTGTTTTGAAAAAAATCAAGCCTCCTCTTTCTCTGGCCCTTTCTCTTTCAGCCCCCGCAGGTTGCTCTCCAGTTTTCTGTATGCAAAACAGTCTTTTTTGTTCCACTTACGTCTCCCCACACAAAGAATCAATAACAATTTTGGGGAGAAAATACGGTTGTCATGGAGGAAAAAAAAATAGAGTTATTTTAGAGTTCATTAGGCAAGTTAATCGAGCCGTCTAGCCATGACCTGCTGCTTCAGGAAGCCACTGTCTGGCCACTGCTGGCTGCTGTCCCAGTACTTAGAAGCCTGAGTATGGGGAGGAAAAGGATGGGGAGATGGCTCAGTTGATAAAGTGTTTGCTGTGAGAACATAAGGACCTGAGTTTGAGCCCTCAGAGCCCATAGGAAAAAATTGAGTGCAGAGCCAGCAAGATGTCTCAGTGAATAAAGTCATGTGCCAGCAAGCCTAACAATCAGGGTTCATTTCCTGAGACCCAAGTGGTTGAAGGAGAAAACCAACCAAGTTATCCTGTGACCTCCACATGCATACAATGGCACATGTCCATACATGCAGAGAAGCATGAACACACACACACACACACACACACACACACACACACACACACACACACACCAAAATAAAACGAAATAATTTTTTTGTTTTTCTGGACAGGGTTTCTCCCTTAGCCTTGGCTGTTCTGGACTCACTTTGTAGACTAGGCTGGCCTTGAACTCACGGAGATCTACCTGCCTCTGCCTCCCCAAGTGCTGGGATTATAGGTGTGTGCTACTGTTCTTGACACATTTTTTTTAAGGCTGAGTAGAGTGTCATATACTTATACTCATGGTGCTAGGAAGGCAGAGACAGGAACTGGGGCTTGCCAGCCAGTCTAGCCAAATTGGTGAGGTCTAGATTCAGTGAGAGACCCTGTCTCAAAAAATAAAATTGAGCTGAGGTCTGTGGCACATACCTATAGTCCCAGCACTCTAGGAGGCAGAGGCAGGTAGGTCTCTGTGAGTTGGAGGCCAGCCTGGTTTACAAAGTGAGTCAGGACAACCAAGGCTACACAGAGAAACCCTGTCTCAAAAAACAAAACAAAAAACCCTCAATAGATAGATAGATAGATAGATAGATAGATAGATAGATAGATAGAGTGGAAAGTGATTGAAGATATTGATAGTGACCTCTGGTTTGCACACACATGCACAAGAAAACAAACAAAAAGAAGTCAGGTGGAGGTGGCTTCCTCAAGGCCAGAGCACTGGCATCCCAGAGAATTGGACATTGTCATATACTCTGGGAGGAGGTGGCTTTAGAGAGCACCACCAGCCAGCAATTTTAGATCTACAACCTGTATAAAGAGAAGCCAGGGCCCGTCACTGGATGCATGTGTGTGCTTGTCACAGGTCTTGAGAGCCAATGGGTGAGGGCTGGGTGGCATCCCACATCTTACAAAGCTGATATTCCATCCAGGCGGGCAGAGGCAAATGACAAAGCAAGGCATAACAGTCCCCTCATGAGCTGCTTAGGACTCCAGGCTTGGGACCCACACACTTCTGGACAACTTGGTGAGCCAACCATTCACCTATGGGGATGATGGCATCTCTATAAATACCAGTGCTGAGAAAATAATACACTTTACCTTGTTCCAATGCCAGGGGCTCATGCTCCCTCAGTGTCGGATGCCAGAGTCAGTGCTGAACCAGCTTCCTTCCGTCTCAGGCTTAAGAGCTATCTTATAATATAGAAAAACTAGGTTCATTCCTGTGTGTGATTAACCTCTACTTCTCGAGGATTGGAATATGCTCCACCTATTACAAATGGTTCTATACCACCTGCTCCAGAAATGACAATGATGCCTTTGTTTCAAGAGGTTATTATGGCCACCTGTTGTACGATCACCTTGAAACAATGCCTTTGTTTCAGGAGGTTGTTATACCAACTTGTTATGCTTATATTATATTTCTGTAACCCTACCTATTTGCCTACCAAATCCCCCTTTTGGAAACCCCCATCTCCGAGCTATAAAAGCCTTTCTCTTCCCCGAGTCCAAGACAGACCTTTTGAACCTCATCTTAGAGGGGTGGGGATAGCCTGTGCACATGAATTAAAAAGCTTGCTTTACTTTGACCATGATGGTTTGGGTCAGTGGTCTTTCTCCTTGCATCTTTGGTATTAACACCAGAAGCCAGGCTCCTGTGCCCACCACACTGGCACTCTCAGGAATTCACTCCCAGCAGAGAGAGATGGCTCAGGTTTCAGTGCTGTAGAGTCAGGCAGAGATGATTCTTCTGGTTTCCCTGTCTTCTCTCATCTTTAAGTGAGTATAGTTTCCCTGAACAGAGGAACCTGGTACAGGCCTCCCAAGGGAAACAATAAGGAAGCAAAGCAGAGGTGAGAATAAACCAGGGAGGTGTGTGCTGGTGTCCCTCTGGGGACTGGGCTTCACGACCCACCAGGACACCAGTTACCCAGACCAATCAACCTCCTACTCCCATGGCTGAAGTGACTAAGAATGTTAGGTACCCCAAATATGTGAGTGTCCAGGCTAAGCAGATCCCAGGATACTCAGGAAGGCAAGAAATCCAGTTCCCCCAGGAAGAAGCTGTGAACAAGGCTAGGCTCGGCCTGTGAACAAGGGGTTACTATTAATACAGCCTAAAATCCCTTGGGAAGAGAGTCTCAGTGAGGGATTGGCCTGTGGGTGTGTCTGTTGGGGATTGTCTTGACTGTGCTCAGCCCTGGGGCATCAAGCGTAAAGGGAGCGAGGTGAGCAGTAAGCATGCGTGCATCCCTTGTCTCTCTGATCTTGGATGTGATGGACTATCTGCTTCAAATTTCTGTCTTGACTCCCCTGCCATATCGATTGCTTTCCTGTTGCTGGGATAAAACACTGTGGCCAAGACAATTTATAGAAGAAAGAGTTTATTTGGGCTGATGTTTCCAGAGGGTGTGTCTGTGACGGCAGAGTGAGGGTACAATGGCAGGAAAAGGAAGCTGAAAATTCACATCAGCAAGCAAGACGCAGAGAGAGCAAATTAAAAATACCACATGGCTTCTGAAACTTCTAACTCCACTCCCCGTTACACACTGCCTCCTGAACATCACCACCAATTAGGAACACAATATTAAAATAACTAAGCCTGTGGAGGACATTCTCATTCTGAGCACCACACCCACCATGATGGACAATAAACCAGAACTGTGAGTTAAAACAAACACTTTCTCCCTGAGGCTGCTTTTGGTCAGGACATTTTATCACAGCAACAGAAATGACACTAGGAGTCAGCCCGAAACTTCTGGGTAGCCTGGGACATCATATCTGAAGGACAGATACCTTAGAGGGAGTCTCACATGGTCCTTCTCTGTTCTGACCCTGTATTTGTTACTTTCCCATCTCTGTGGCCACAACCACCCCCCAGAGAAAAAGGCTTTTTTCAGCTCAGTTTCAGATGGTTTTAGTCCATCATGGTAGGGGGAAGAGAGCTCGACTGATAGCTGTGTGTGTGTGTGTGTGTGTGTGTGTGTGTGTGTGTGTGTGTGTGTGTG
>NW_026596466.1:466557-480773 GCF_907164565.1 Psammomys obesus | reverse complement strand
GTGTGTGTGTGTGTGTGTGTGTGTGTGTGTGTGTGTGTGTGTGTGTGAAGCTGTTCATATCATTGTGGATCAGGGTGCAGAGAGGGAGCTGGCAACTCGGTACTAGTATGACCTTCAAGATCCCATCCCAGAGACTCACTTTCCCCATAATAGTACCAAACGCCAGCCTGTGGGAGATAGATGCTTCAGATTCAAATCCTAATAGGTCCTAAAGCCCCTCCTCACGTGAGTGCCTGCTGAGGGGAAGAGGTTGTGATGTTCTCGCTGACCATTGACTTAACAGGAATTGGAACCTATAGGAGACAAGCCTAGAGCCAAGCCTCTGAGGCCTGCACTAAATTAATCAAGGTTGGAGGTCTCACCCTAAATGTGCAGGGCCATCCCATGGGCTGATTAAGAAGAAGAAAGAGAGGTGGACACCATCCTACATTTCTCTTTCTCTGCTTCCCGACTGTGATGCCACGTGACCAGCCGCCTCCTACGCCTGCCCACATACCTTCAAGGCCTTCAAGATGGACTTCCCTTGAACAGCGAGCCAGAGCAAACCCTTCATTCCCTAAGCTGCGTTTGTTTGGCGGTTTATCACAACATCAGCGAAAATAAAGCAGAAGTGGGGGAGCTCATGCCTCATGGGGCATTTGAGTCCCACAACAAAGAGGTGGAAGCTCTGATCATCTGCGGACAGCCTCTGCGAACCCAAGAAAGGATGGAGCCTGAAGGGGCAAATCAGCCGGAAATAGAAGGGTCCCATGACCTCTGCACCTCCGTGATCTACTTCCAGGTGAACCTGCATGGCTCCTTTCCCTGCACCAGGCACATGGTCTCTACAGAAAGACTTGGCAAAGAAAGATCTAGGCAAACCCCATTCCCCCAACCCTGTCAAATGCCCGGAAAGGGTTAACAGGTGCAGCGCACGGAATCAGAGTCAGAGAGACACACATTTTCAAAGACTTGATAAATAAATTACCGCTCATGTTTAATTCAAAGCCACCCTGCTGCCTTCAGAGAACACCAAGAAGAGGCGATCTTTCAATTAAAACAGTTCCAAGGGGCTTCTGCCCCCTCCCCTGGGGCTTTCCGGCCGCTCCCCACCCCCGACTAGCTAGAACATCCCGAATTTCTGGAACACAGGCTGCCTATGTGAGACTGTGTCCAGGCTCAGTCCCCGCGTGACCCTCTTTCAGTCTCACCATGCGCAAGCAGATCTTCTAGGAGGCTTTATTACGATCTCTTGGGGGCTGGGGAGATGGCTCAGTGGTTAAGAGCGCTTGCTGCTTTTCCAGAGGACCCAGGTTTGATTCGCAGCGCCCATATTAGACAGCGGTGCGCGCGCGCGCGCGCGCACACACACACACACACACACACACACACACACACCCCACATATACACAGCCTAGTTGGGTTGTGTTTTGTCTTGTTTTCCCAGCAGTTGCCATTGGTAACATTTCCATACTTTTTGCTCATTTCCTGAGACAGAACTAGTGAGATAGAACCTAGATTTCCCTGGCCCTTTGCTATATCTCAGTCTCCCACAACAAAGCAGGTATGCAGTAAATACTTGAGGGGCTGAGGAGTAACCTGAATTCAATCCCAGGACTCATCTAAAAATAATAATAAATAAGCTCCTTAAAAATAAAATAAAATAATAGGCATAGTGGTCAGTGTTTAGATTTCCAGTGCTGTGGTGGCAATGAGGGGGACAGAGGTAAGGCAGGCAGACAGGAGGACCCCTGGGGTTCCCTGGGCAGCAAATCTAATTCATTGGTGAGCCCTGGGCTGGAGATAGACAAGTGTCAGAAGTAGCTGGCATCTGAGGACTAACAGCTGAGATTATCTGCTGGCCTCCCGTGTGTACATGCTCACAAGTGCACACACTGGAACATGCACACATCCACACATCCACAGTGGATAGAATAGGAAGACAATGGATTAGTCTGTTTGCTCTTGCCATAACAAAATACCCGGGGCTGGGTATTCCATAAAGAAAAGCTGTTCCCATTGTTCAAGGATCTGGAGATTCCAAAGTATGGCAGTGTTTCTCCTCTGTCTTATGACATCAAACATGGCAGATGGCTTGATGGAAAGAGTGCATGGGAGGCGTCACATTGTGAAACAGAGAGGTTCAGGGAGGAGGTTCGATATCTCTATGACAGTTGATTCTCAGGAGACTAACCGGAGTCCCATGAGCCCCTGCAGAGGGTGACGTTATCAGCAGCAGTGGGATGTGGTCCAGAGAACACCATAGAGCTGAGCCATAGGTGAAGCCTGGATTCCTGACTTCACTGCAGAAAAGAATTTCAGGATGAGCCAGGACGAAGCAGCATCCGAGATGTTTTCTTATAGACTTAAGCACCGGGTTCGTAGGAAGAGGGACACTCAGGAGAAGAACAGGACACATGTGCACAAGCCCACACCTACACGCAATTACACAGCAAACAATTTTTTAACAAAATGTGACCATCAGGAGCTGGGGAGATGGCTCAATCAATACAGTTGTTTGTCCTGCAAGCATGAGGCCCAGTGTTCAGGTACACACGAAACGCCAGGCGTGGTGCTATGGACGTCGGATCTCAGGGCTGGGGAGGCAAAGACAGCTGGATTTCCTGGGACTCGGTGGCTGGCCAGTCTAATCAGGCGAGGTCCAACTAGTGAGAAATCCTGTCTCAAAGTGCAAGGTAGCTGACTCTAGAGGAATGGCCACTGGCCTCTGGCATGCACACATACACGCATACTCCTGCACATACGTGAACATTTATCCACATCAAAAAGTTGCTGCTCTTCCAGAGGACCCAAGTTCTGTTCCCAAAATCCACGTGGGACGGCTCACAACCACCTGCAACTCCAGCTCCAGGGGATCTGATGCCCTTTTCTAGCCTCCTTTTCTAGCTACTTTGGTTGTTTTCAGATAGGCTTTCAGCACGTAGTCCAGGCTACCCTTGAACTTGGAATCCTCCTGCCTCAACTTCCCCAGTGACTAGGAATACAGGCAAGCACCACCACCCTCAAACCAAGTCACTCTTTCTGAGGGGAGATGGTGCCATGTGTAGCTAGTTACCAAGTACTTTAGCAGCCTGGGTTTTGCACTCTCAAGTGGCAAAAATCAGACCCAGTGATTTAGAATGAAAGAAAGGAAGAAAGAGAAAGACATCTATATCTATATATAGATCTATGTATGGAGAGAGGGAGATTAATGCTCCTTGTAGGCTGAGATCAAAATAAGTTCTGAATCAATATTTTCAGTTTGAAACATGTTCCTCTGTATTTGCCAAAAAAACAGAACCTAGTTCCCAGGAGAGATCGCATCTACGAGTGGTCCCAGTGCCAGCATTTAGCAGACTTGGTGTGACTTAATCCCCTGAGCAATATCACAGATATTTTTAATCCCTATTTTCCCTGTTACAAAATAGGGGTTCCATAAGGTTGAGCAATCCAGTCGTGCTGCCAGCGAGCACTGGTGTCAGGAATACACCCCCGGCCTCAGAAGCATGCTCTTTCTACTGTCATCCACCAACTGTAACATTAGTCATGGTTCCTGCGGGCTGATCCTGATTGTCAGCCTGACAGGATTTAGAGTCGCCTAGGAGACCCACCTCTACGCTGTCCGTGGAGGAGCTCCCAGAAGAGTCTAACTTAAGAGGGAACACCTACCCTGAAGGTGAGTGCAGTGGCACCAGTTTCCACGGGCTGGGATCCTGGACTGAATAAAAAGGAGGGAGTGACTTGACCACCAACATTCATCACTCTCTGCTGCCTGACTGTGGATGCAATGGCTCCACGCTCCTGCTGCTCTGCCTTCCCCATCACGGTGGACCGTGTACCTTCAAACCACGAGCCAAAACAAACCTTTCCTTCCTTAAGTGGATCTTTAATTTTTTATGTTTTAAGATATTTATTTTTATTATTTATGTCTGTCTGTCTGTCTGTCTGTCTGTCTCTCTCTCTCTCTCTCTCTCTCTCTCTGTGTGTGTGTGTGTGTGCAGGTACCTGCTGAAGCCAGAAGGGTGAGTCAGATCTCCCGAAGCTAGATTTACACATGGTTGTGAGCCACCTGATGTGGGCGTTGGGGACCAAACTCAGGTCCTCTGGAAAAGCAACAAGCGCTCTTAACAACCAAACCATTTCCCACTTAAGTTACCTTTGTCAGATGTTTGTCACAATAAGAAATATAACCAATACCATCACACATCATCACCAACATAACAATTAATGAGCGTTTGCTGGGTGCTGCACAGTTACAGGTATTAACTTGTTTGGTCCCAATTAAAGTGCCAGGAGGTAAATAATATTTTTAAAGGTGAATGCCATGGGACCAGCAAGATGGCTCAGGGGGTAAAGATGCTTGCCACCAAGCCTGACAACCTGAGTTTGATCCCTGAAACGCACATGGTGGAAGGAGAGAAATTCCTTTCACAAGCTGTCCTCTGATTTACACACACACACACACACACACGCACTCACAAACCATGGTCCAGTCACATGTGTGCACATACACAAATAAACAGATGTAATGAAGTATTTTTAACGATGAACACTGCAGTTTGCTGGGGACATTTTTAATGTTGTTGCTGTTACTGTGGGACCCATTGGGTTTAATCGGGGTTGCCTGTGTGTATTTATGTGTGTTGGGGTTCCTTCTCCTTACAGAAGCATGAACAACTACACCACTGACAAAAATAAGTCCCCTTCCGTTCTACTTCAGATTTTCTGTTGCTGTGGTAAACCAGAAGCAACTTGGGAGGAGAGAGTTTAATTGGTAACTGTGGATCTTGGAAGCTAGTCTCAGTGTTTGCCTAAGGAAACCCAGCCAACAACAAACGCTATATTAAACGAGTTTATTTACCTCATAAAATAGTCATCCTGAGGTGAGTAGCTCATGATGTCATTTAAAAATCCAGATGGATTCTACTTTCTCCTCCGCCATCTTTGGCATTGTGATGTTAATGTCCTACCCACAATATGGCGCCTCTGATTCTGGGTACTGGGCCAATATTCCAGGCAGAACAGAGAGAAATATGAATGGCAGAATCTGCCCCCAAGCCTCTCCTCAGCCTTTGTGCTTACATGCCATGGTCAAAACTGGTCAGTTGGCCACACCCATCTATAAGAGATGTCAATAAATGAGTTAGCTTTCCACACTCTTTGGAAGGGAACACAAAGGCTGGGGAGACAGCTCATTCAGGAAAGTGCTTCTCATGCAAGCAAGCACAAGGATCTAAATCTGAACCCCCAGCACCCACGTAAAAAGCCAGGCGTGGTGTCATTTACCTTCATGTTCACAGGGCCAGGGAGGCAGAGGCAGGCACATCACTGCAGTGTGCTGGCCAGCCAACCTGGATGAACTGATAAGTTCTGGGTTTACCAAGAGACCTGTCTCAAAGAAATAAAGCGGAGAGCAATTACAGAAAAATATGTAATGTTGATCTGTGGCAGGCAACCCCCCCCAACACACACACATACACACACAGACACATACACATACCAGGCAAGTGGGGCTGGGAATGGCTTTGTGCATCTCATTTTCTTTGTCATCTCCCGGAGACAGACAGATTTGACAACATCAATTCAGAAGTGACCTTGCATGAGATATTTATTTGAATTTCAGTTTATTCATTTGAAAAATGAGGACAATAACAGCCTCCATCCGCCCCTGGTTGCAGCGTCTGGCATACAGTGCGTATTTAATAAACGGTAAATATCGTTATCGTTATTATAATGGGGAAACAATATTTACATAAAAAGGCAGGCAGCCGTTAATGCATTTCTGGAAAGTTACTGAATGATCCCAAATCACATAGAAATATACCCCCTTCCTAATAAATAAATCCCGACAGAGGTAGCTTAGGAGTATGACTTGAAGAGACTGGAGAGAGGAGCAGAAATGTGATAATGTGTTTTTCTTCTGAGCTCGTCAGGGGATCCCTGAGGAGAATAAACAGTACAGGGGGTAGGGTTGACCCCTGAGTCCCAGAGGCCGCAGTCAGGAGCTCATCTGGCCCAGGTTAGGCTGTGACTCTTCAGTGACCAGCAAGATTGGAGGTGAGGTCTTTATAGAATGGAGATCTCTCCAGCTCACCCTGGTCTCCCTTCTCCTTCGTGGGGCTGAGACCCTGTCCCATCCACACTCACTCGCTGGGACAGTTTCACTGTGGTTGAGGAGTCTTGCCATGCAGCCCAGGCATCATCCTCAGCTTCTTGAGTGCTGAGATGACAGGCCTGCGTCACTGAATCTGGTGTGTGTTGGTGTGTGTGTGTGTGTGTGTGTGTGTGTGTGTGTGTGCGCGCGCACGTGTATTTTTGCCATGGTTACAAGAAGTGATGAATATTCCACTGTTCACTTCCACTCCTTGACTCCATCGCTGGTCTCAAGTTCTTAGCCCAGAGTAGGTTTTTTGGAGGTTCCAGCCAGAGAGATGTCAGAAGTGCCTCTGGATTCTGAGCTTCCATCTGCTAATGGTAGAAGCCCAAGCCCTTCGGGGTGTGGCTCCGTGCACAGGGGATATGCACCACGTGACTCTTCCAGGAGAGTCTTAAATAAACACATCCCAGGTCTGGAACTGATGACAGATCAAAATAGCAGCACCCCAAAAGTCCTATTTGAAGAAACAACACATTTATTGGGGTGAGTTTTAGGAATATGGGTGTGATGCTTTGAATGAAAATGCCCCTTCTGCCCTAGTCCTGCTGATCCAAAGCCGCAGGACCTCCATGACACAGGGCAAGAACAGGATGTCCCAGAGGAGTCTGGGTGAAAACCCAGCACCAATGGTGTAGCTGAAGCCAGAGGCCCGGAAACAGACCCATGACTTACTGCAATGAGCATTTGCAAGTAAAGCTGTGTGGATGAAGGGTGTGCTGTGGGACACACTGCAACACGCAACAGCCTCCATGACAGGATGGGTTTTGTTTTTGTTTTTTTCTAGCTTATTTAATTTTATTTTGCAGAGGAGGTTGCAAGGGCAGAGGGAGGGTATGAAGGGGCAGGGAGATGAGTGGGATTGGAGTGTATGATGTGAAATTCACAAAGAATCAATAAAAGTTAAAGGAAAAAATGCCCCTGGGCTCATATATTTGAATGCTCAGTCACTAGGGAGTGGCACTACTTAGGTAGGCCTTGTTGGGGTGGGGTCGGTGTGACCTTGATAGAGGAAGTGTGTCACAGAGGTGGGCTTTGAGGTTTCAGAATCCCAAGCCAGGCCCGAAGATCCAGAACTCTCAGCCATTGCTCCAGCACCCTGCTTTTCTGCATGCTTCCATGCTCCCCCCATAAGGATAATGGACTAACCCTCTGTAAGCCAGCCCCAGATGGATGAGGGCTGACTTACAGGAGCAGGGAGAACGCAGAGGCAGCTAGCTGCATCAGTGAAGCCCACCCCAGTGGAAGAGACAGCTCACAGAAACTGGAACTCTGGAGCTCTCTGCGTAACTTGCAGGCGGCTCCAACAGGTGAGAGAGTCTTTATCTGCCTCTCTTCTTGGGTATTGAGACACTAGTCTAGTTCTGTTTCTGTTGCTACAATAAACACTATAACCCAAATCAGCTTGACAGTTTCTTTTAGCTTGCGGGCTACAGTCCCTCAGTGAGAGAGGCAGAAACTGAGGCAGAGACCATGGAGCAATGCTGCTTACTGGCTTGCTCCCCCTGGCTTGCTCAGCCACATTCCTTACATAACTCAGGCCCACCTATCTTGTCTCTGTGAATCTGTAAACAGCCCATCAATCATTTACTCCATCCAAGAGCAGGCAGGCCCTGTTGGGCCCTGAAAAGACTCAGCACAGAAAGAGTGTAGAAGATGAGAAGACCTCAGTGGAGGAATGTCTTGTGCTTGAGGGAAGGTGAATAAGGACTGGGTAGCATAAAAGTAATTCAATGAGTAAAATCTCCTTGCTCATACTTTCTTTAACAAGGGACTTGGAAATATAACTCAGTTTTAGCTGAGTCTTAAAAGAGGGTCAAGGCTAGTTTTCATGGTTCTGAGAAGATCTATGAAGGCCACTAGAAAAGACAGGACATCATTGATTCTGCCCAGCAAATAACCCTGCGTGTCACTAACAACCTGCCAAGCAATATGTGCTTACTAGTGCAATAGTGGCATGAAGGTTAATGAGGTAACCAAATGCTTTTGTATTGTCTTCTGGTCCATTCCGTAGAAGGGAATTCATGCCTGGTACTGTTAACTCGATTAAAAGTTCATGGCTTAGAAGGTCATAGGCCCTAGAGAGGAGCCTATTACTCTTGTCTTGCAAAAAATAGACATCTTGTCGACCTGCTCGGTAGATATTTAAAGAAATTAGTGCTGCCTCCAACCTTGGTGAGGAAACCTCTTTCTAAAGGTTAGCAGTTGGGGCAGAGCTCAAAAGCTGGTCAAAGTGCTGAGGAAAAGGTGACTATTGAGGGCTCAGTCCTAAATGAGACATCTGTATGAAACCCCACAAGGCTCAGAGAACACAGAAGAAGCTGGAGCTGGAGGATGCGGAGAAGTACTGAGAAACGCTGTCTTCTGGACAAGACATGGCCGCTGAATTCCCTGCAGCTGTGGTTGCCTACACAAGCTCTGTCAACACTCCAACAAGAGCAATTGTTGGACTCAGTAGGTTACCAATATAAATGAATGAATGAATGAATGAATGAATGAATGAATGGGAGAGGAGGACATGTTGGGGTGTCTTGTCAGGAGTGAGAGTAGAAATTGGGGATGAATATAATAAAAAAAAACATCATTTACATGTATGACATTGTAAAAAAAATAAACAAAAGTATTTTAAAAAGTAAGCCAAAGAGTGGGGAGCTTTGTAGTGATTCAAAGGATGCCCATCATATCTGCTTAGAGCTTTCTGGCCTGGGGAGGCTGGAGGTGTTTTCATTAGAAACAAGCATGCCAGACGATTGGCCAGATGATTACATTCACTCTCTCTTGATGCATGGAGAATCAGGACAAAGTTAGGGAGGTGAGGGCTGAGGAGATGGCTAATTAAGTACAGCACTTGCTTTAACAAGCGTGGGGACTTGAGTTCAATCACGAGAGCCCATGCAGACACAAGCCAGGCACAATGGTGTGCTCTTGTCCTCCCAGAGCTGGGGAGATGAAGACAGGAGGGTTTTTAGAGCTTGCTGGCCGGCTAGGCTAGCCTGCTCAATGGGTTACATAGTTCCAGGTAAGTAAGAACCCTTATCTCAAAAGCTGGTGAATGAGGACTAAGGAATGGTATAAGATTGTCCCCTAGCCTGTATACACACATGCTTCCTCACATATGACCACACACACACACACACACACACACACACACACACACACACGCACGCGCGTGTGCGCGCGCGCACTATCAATTCAATTCAAATAGAGAGGGCACTGTTAGGACAAAGAATGGATTACATCCAAGAAGGTGGTTTACTGGGGTTGCTTACAGGAACGTGGGCGACTCTGAAACTGCAGTATTGAGATGTCAGTGTACAGATAATTACATCACTGAAGAGCTTCACACAAAGCATGGATGACTCATGAAAGGCTACATCAATGAAGGCTTTTCCTGGGCAGTCTATGGGTATCTATACTCCTGAAGAGTCCCTCCCGAGTCAACGGTTTACTTCTTATATAACTGAGAGGAAGGGCCTTGTTAGCATCTTGCGTGTCTCCCTGACCCGTCTCCACCATGAACGTATGTCAATAAGCCCATGAGCATCTAATGTAGGTCATCACAGCTGCTCTGATCAGACGTGGTAATGCTCATGTCCAACCCAAAGAATGATGGGTTTATTTTGGCTTACAGTTTGAAAGAATACAGTCTACTGTGTTGGAGAGAACATGATGGAATTTGTTGCTGCAGAATCAGATGGCCTGACTTGCATTTAAATGGACCAAGATCAGAGTAGGTGGGCTGGAAGCTGAGCCAGCCTAAGTGTCTACGTTCTTATGTCTGTCCGTAGGCTAGCCATCCCAAAATTTTTGCAATTTCCACACAAAGCTGGCTGCCAAGCACGCAAGCACATGAACCTGTGGAGGTGTCCTGTAACAGTTTCCAACCTTCCATCCTGGAGGGAGGATCATTAAGCCCCAAGGAATAAACAAAACCTGACAGGCTCACATAGCAAACTATTTACAAATCCCACAGGTTCCTGAAACTAACAGGATTCACAAGGGTCTTCCCAAAATTCTGTAAGTAGTAACAACTGTTGGAGAGACGAGACCCTCAGATCTGTTGGGCTGGCTGGATCTCCAGAAATGCAGTTTTCTTTTTAAAGATTTATTTTATTTTTAACTCTCTCCCTCTGTTTGTGTGTCTGTGTGTCTCTGTGTCACTGTGTGTGTGTGTCTGTCTGTGGGTATGTGCATATCTAAGTGTACTATGGAGTCCAGAGGAGGGCATCAAATCCACTGGAGCATTGTCACAAATGATTGTGAATTGACAAGCATGGTTGCTGGGAACTGAACTCGGGTCCTCTGCAAGAGCAGTACGTATGAACCATCTCTCCAGCCCAAGGAGATGTAGTTCTTATGAGTCATCCATCACTCATACTGAGGTTACCTTTTTTTTTGATCAGTTGCCTTTGAATCATCCAAGCTCTTTGGAAGTAAACCCATTGATCAGGTTGCACTTCAGTAAAATCTGTCTTGGCCTATCATTGGTTCTCTACCTGGGGTGAGGGGATGCTTGTTCACACCTCCCCAGGAAAAGCCACAGAACAGGAGGACATTTCACTCTCAAACAAGAAGAGAATGATAGTAGCTAGTTAATGTGCTTCCTTGCCAAACAAAAGGATAGAAAGTCAGCTCCCAAGGAGCCCTAAGTGTATTTAATAATTAAGCAACTGCTCCAGAAGGCAGATGCATAGCTACTAGATTCTTAGAGAACAAACCATTTCTTTGTCAGGTTAATCCTGGGAGGGGATTTACCAAACTGAAAACTAATGAGATTTGAAGTAGCCAAGTTTTATGTGCAAGCATATAATACCAACATGATAATACGTGTACACCCATAAATTACATGCAGGGCTGAGGGTGGGTTCTCAGACCCAAGTGCAAAACAGAAACAGAACCATAAAGATGGACCCAGGAGCTGGGGAGATGGCTCAGTGAGTAAGAGCTGTTGGTCTGCAAGGATGAGGACCTGAGTTCAAAACCCTAATAACCATGTAAAAGTCAGACTTGGTGGGGGGGGGGGTAGTCTTTGAGGGTGGAGACAAGCTGATTCCAGGAAGTCACTGGCTGGGTAGCCTAGCTAAAAGAGCAAGTTTCTGTTCAGGAAGTTGTAAAGTGGAGAGCAACAGAGAAAAATACCCAAAGTTTTGTTCTGGCCTCTGTACAAATGCACATAGGAACACATCTGCATATTCATATTCATGTACTACACATATACATCATTAATATCATCTTTTAATTAATTTTTTGATCTTTAAAAAGAGGAAACCCAACCATGTGATGACGGTGTCCCAGGCTTACAAACAGGGATCTGATCTGAGACCTAGTGTATCACTCTTTAGTTTTATCTTGTATTATTATTCTTTCTAAAACCATCTGTGTGTGTGTATGTGTGTGTGTGTGTGTGTGTGTGTGTGCAGACATGCATGCATGAGTGTGTATGTGTGTGTTCATGTGAGCTTGCTAGTTCACTCATGTCTCAGTGTGCATGTGGCAGTCAGAAGACAACCTTGGGTGTGTGTCCTCATTTTTACTTTGTCTGAGCTAGGGTTTTGCCATTCCACAAACCAGGCTAACTGTTCTGAAAGCTCCTGGGATTCTCCTCTCTCCATTCCCAACTAGCTATAGCAGTGCAGAGATTATAACACACACACATTATAAACCCAGGTTTTTGTGGGTTTGGGGGATTCAAACTCAGGTCCTCACATTTGCATCTCAAGTGCTTTAAACACTGAGCCATCTCCCCAACCCCTTGCCCTGTCTTCTTCAAAGCTGGCAGCAACCACATCTTGACACTCTTCCCACATCCCACTGCAGATGCCAATGAGCCCTCAGGGCTGCCGGAGAATATTCCACCCTTTTTTTTTTTTGTGGCTTCAAGTCATGTAGTTGGTTAATCACAGAGCTTAAAATGTGAGCTGACAAGATCTCACTTTAGCCTTCCTAAGCTGGCAATTTTGCAGGGTGCCCACGAAATGACATTCATTACATTAATTGTAAACCTTTAGCCTCCTCATCCCACCTGCCAACAGATATTCTGGAGCAGAGAGGAGTTGGCAGGGAGCCTGTCCCCACCCTCTTGATGGTTTCTTTATCCATAAACGTACCTTCGTAAGTCCCCTGAAATCCAAAAACTTTAATTTACTCCCGGGGATGTAACTTCTATGACCATCTCAGATTCAGTTGGAGGGAACTAATCCAGGATCTGATAAGATGAAGAAACACTGAGCATGTTTTGGACCCTCTGTGTTCTCTTGACTTGGGAAGGAGGCTCTTTGTTAACCATTTGCTACAAAGGCACCAAGAACTATGTGTGTGTGTGTTTCTCTGTGTGTGTGTGTGTGTGTGTGTTTCTGTAGCATGTGTTTTTGTGCATGTTTCTGTGTGTGTGTGTGTGTGTGTGAGAGAGAGAGAGAGAGAGACAGAGAGAGAGAATAGTAAGTATATGTGTCTGTGTCATTGTGTTGTGTAGCAGTGACTGCCAAGTTGATAAGACTCAGAAGGGTCCGGGGCTGGAGAGATGGCTCAGCAGTCAAGAGCACCTTCTGCCCTCGCAGAGAATCTTAGCTCAAACATGGCAACTTCTAGGCACTCCAGGGGATCTGACACCCTCTTCTGGACTCCACAGGCTTCTACATACATATGGCACATATAAACTTATGCAGGCAGATGTCAGTAAAAATAAATACATCTTTTCTTTTCTTTTCTTTTTAAGACTCAGAGAACTCGAAAGGGAAGTTTATTAAGACTCAGCAGTCAATGAGCAACTCATGTCTCAGGAACCTGACCAGATACACAAAGCCATCTCCAAGCTTATGTTAGTGGAAAAGACTGGTAAGGAGCCAACGTGCCTGGAAAAGGTTCTTCGACTTGAGCTTCCTGCAAGCCTTGGGCTCCAGGGCTGCACCTCTCATGAGTTCATACGGAGTGGACTTTTGGTATAGCAGCTCTCTTTGATCCACCCTGCTTCTATGAGTAACCCCTCACCATACTTCTGTAAGTAACCTCAGTAAACTCATTCCTTCACCAAGTTAGACTTTGGAGTCCTTACCTTGGTCTGCCATTGGTTCCCTGTCTGGGGAGAATAGGTGTTTGTGGTAGTGTCTCCCTTAAAAAAGTATTGCACAACACAATGTGTGTGTGTGGTCCATGTGAGTGGGGGTGGCAAAAGTGATAGTTCACACTGACTTTTAACTTGCAGGGATTTAAAATAACCATGGAAACAAATCTCTGGGCATGTCTGTGAGGGAGTTTCTAGATTTGGTTAATTGAGGTGGAGAGCTCTACTCTAAACATGAGTGCCAATTTCTCTTGGGCTGGGATCTCAGACTGAATAAAAAGGAGAAAGCAGGCCCCAGCATTCATCTCTGCTTCCTGACTGTGATACAATGTGACCAACTGGCAGGCGTTCCTCTGCCATGCCTTCCTGCCGTGATGGACTGTAAACGCTCCGACTGTGAGCCAGAGCAAATGCTTCCTTCCTTGAGTTGTGTCTGCCAGGTGGTTTGCCACAGCAAGCCGTTGTGTAACCAAAGGAGATATTGAATTTGGTCTTTCTGGAGGAGACCTTGTCTGAGTATCTCTTCCCAGGAGCCGAATATGGCGGATGAGCACAATAAAAACAAACTGGTCTTGTGACCCTCAGTGCCCGTAACCCTCTTACACAAGGGTACTAGATCTGTCCCAGCCACAGGAATCTGCTTCTTCAAAACTTAAGGTTTACTTGTTCCAACTCACTGCAAAGTATTGCTTCAGACAGCCCCTGGCGAATAAATAAAAACAACCACTTTTGAGAACTGCCAGTGTCTATTAGTGTCTACCCTGTCCAGTGACCCGGAATGTCCTTTTAGCAGACATTACAGTCATGGAATTCACAGTCTCAGCAGCTTTATCATAACTGTCTCATTCTGCAGAGATCTCAGATATCCATCATGAGGTCAATGGGTGATGCACAGCATTGTCAGGTACACATGGACAGATGCTCAGCAATAAAATTTAAGTAGAGCTGGAGACATGACTCAGTGGTAGAGCCCCTGCCTAGAATCCCCCAGTGAGGGGCTGGGGTGTGGCTCAGTGGTAGAGC
>NW_026596466.1:459933-466547 GCF_907164565.1 Psammomys obesus | reverse complement strand
CCTAGAATCCCCCAGTGAGGGGCTGGGGTGTGGCTCAGTGGTAGAGCCCCTGCCTAGAATCCCCCAGTGAGGGACTAGGGTGTGGCTCAGTGGTATAATATTTACCTAATATGCAAAAGGTCCTACATGATTTCAGTTCCAATACCACTAGAGACAAAGACATGCAGAGAAAAATATTGTGAACATGTGAGGTATTATACTGGGAAAGCTGAGGAAGGAGGATTATGAGATCAAATCCAGCCTAGGCTACTTGCATCAAAATACCAAAGTCTGGGGGACTCTCTCTGGATAGCAATACCCAGGGCAACTGTCATACGTCACAGCTGGGAACCTAGGACTGCCCACTGCAACAGAGAAGTTAGAAGATCTTTCTTTGGAAACTTTATGATTATTTTCTTGGTTATTTTAATTTTTATCCTTTTGCTATAATGAACGGTAACCTGAAGAATAATCTCTCTGAGACTATGTTATGTCTCATTTTTGAGACAGGGTTTCTTTGTGTAGCCTGGCTGTCCTGAAACTCACTCAGTAGACCAAGTGGCCTTGAACTCAAAGAGATACACTTGACTCTCCCTGCCTCCTGGGTGCTGAGATTAAGGATGTAAGCCACCACTTCTGGCAGTGGTTCTCTTTTTCAAAGACTAAAATACACATTTTAAGTAATTTTTCCTGTGGGTATGTGCACAGAAGTGCAGGTGCCTGTGGAGGCCAGAAGAGGGAGTCAAATATCCTAGAGGTGGAGTTAAGGGCAATTATAGTCACTTTGTTGACTGAGCCACCTCCCAATCTCTGTCTGGTTTTTGTTTTTGAGACGAGTCTCCCTATGAAACACAGGCTGACCTCCAACTAATGATCATTCTGTCTCACCTCCCAAATGCTGAGTATATGCTGCCAGAGTAAGTTCAATCTCCTACTCTTAAAATGTGTGCATGCGTGCACTTGTGTGTGAAGGGTGTATATGCACGAATGTGCACATGTGTGTGTAGGACAGGAGACAGCCTAGGGTATCATCAGCAAAGAGTTACTTCCTCTTAGACGGGTCTCTCATTGGCTGAAGCTGACCAGATGGGCTAGGCCGGCAAGCCTGTGAGTTAAGGTGTTTGTTTCTGCTTCCCCTGGATCAAATGTGCACTATTATGCTCTTGTTTCTGCATTTCTGGTTATCAGACTCAGGTCTTGATGCTTGCAAGGCATGTACTTTACCAACTGAGATGTCTTTCCAGCCCTCATTTTTCTATTTTGATGAAAACTAGCATGTCCATTTCTCTTTAAATTTTTTATTGCTTTTGTTTTTGTTTGTTTGTTTGTTTGTTTGTTTGTATTTGAATGTGTGTGTGTGTGTGTGTGTGTGTGTGTGTGTGTGTGTGTAGTCAGTGGATGGCTTTGGGGGGGGTTGTTCAGTCCTCCCAGTCTACCATGTAAGTTCTGGGGATTCGTTGTCCGGCTTGGCCTCAGATGTCTTTAAATGCTGCTCCTCTGTTGGTTCAACACACCCATTCCTGGTTTGCAGCGTCTGAGCCAGTCTTCAGGAGGTAGCCCTTTCAGCCTTGCTTTCTGGTTCTCGATCCCCATGTCTTCTTCCCAGACGCATACCTCAGGAGCAGAGTGGGCCTTGTCAAAGTACTTTTGAATGTCCAAAGTTCCTTTCTTTAGATATCACCAGACAGTCGTTCTCTGGTCTCCACAAAATCCAAGACAAAAGCCAGCAACAGGCCTGGAAACTGTTGGCGGGGAGAGCAGCAGCTGGGAAAACACAAGGTGTATCTGTTGGTTTGTTTTCCACATAAGGTCACCAAGCCAAAGAAACATAATTAATTTTTTGGTTCCAAAGAGACAATCCCACCAGTGATACACATCTTTAATTAGTCCAACTCAACAATCGTTTTCTTGTACTTTCTTCCAGGGTGCTGGATTGCTGACACATTAAAGATGGAGGCAAGCTGGAGGGCAAGAAGATAGGTCGTTGTAAAGGCTGCCATGGAAGATAAGCACTAGATTTTTATTCTAAAAGTGGTTGCATCCATTGTATAGCAGAGAGAGAAATGCTAATGAGTAAAGAACAAAGCAGAATGTTAGGACGAGAAGTGGGGAGGAGGGGCCACTGTTTTTAATAAGTCTCTTGAAGGCCAATGGCTGAAAGACCAAGATGAACTAAGTATGAAGATCATTTCCTTTTGTAAGATAGTGAGGTCCTGAGAAGAATCTGACTCAGTTTCTCTTCTGTTTCTTCAGGATTCCTCTTTCTGTTTGCTGGTTTTCTCCTTATGCTGATTTCCCTCATGGTCACAAGATAGCTGCCAGGAAGCCTGCTGCCATGAGCATCTGCCTTCTCATTGTGGTAGGTGTGAGAAAGAGAACCTGATGGTTCATTTTTTAAAGGTGCCTAGAGCCGGCTTAGCTCCAGCTACAAAGGAAGAGAGAACACTCGACCCTGCTAACACCTGCCAGTCTAGTTCACCCCTAAACCAAGCTCTGCAAAGCCACACAAGCACACCCTAAACTAGTAGTTTAGAGCAATAAATGACTAACAGCAAAACTTGCTTGTGAGGTCACATGTCCAAAAGGCCTCAGAACAATCAGGATGTAAAATGTAAAGATGAACTCACACATGGTTCTTGTTTTGTTTTGCTTTGTTTTAAAGCAAATGTAAACAACAGAGGGGAAGATGAAAATGGAGATGACATGTAAGATTGTCTCCTTCCATTACTCTGAAATAAAGGGATGAGTGGTCAGGCATTAGGGTTTAAAGACTGCCCTCCGTGCTCAGCCAGTGTGCCTGCCATTCTAGGCTGACTCTCACCTTTGCAAAGCCAGGGATATAAAATAAGCACTCACTTTCATTACCCCAGTGCTCTTACTGTGAAGTGGAGATCTTTGTTTCTCACCGTGGACAGTGAGCAGAATAGCTTCCCACTAAGTGTCACGGGCTCTGCTTGGACTGGAAGAACCCGAGAAAGATCCGATTGATTTAGGCAGGTGACCCACCCTGGGATGAGGTGACTTAAACTTCAGGTGCCACACCAGGAGAAAGGCAAAGCTGAAGACTGATTAGATGGGAGTGTGCTGAGATGAAATGATACAGTGATAATGCAAGGAAAGTTTAACTAAGATTTGTTGATAGTGGGGGCAGGCTGAATGGAAAGCATCACCCCGGGGCAAGGCCTGATGTCCTGCTAAGGGCTAAGGGACAGGCCAAGGAGCCACCAACCGCTGTGACTCCACCATGAGAAAGTGAGGAGCCACCCTGGGGTGGTGACCCGCACTCAGTGGGCAGGTGGATCTCTGTGAGTTCAAGGCCAGCCTGATCTACAGAGTGAGTTCCAGGACAGCCAGGGAGACACAGTGAAATTCTGTCTTGAATAAAACCTAAACCTAAAACCAAACCAGAGAGAGAGAGAGAATGAGGAGCCCATGGATCTATTAACCCATTGGTTATGTCAGAGCCCTCATAATGCAATTACCTCTCAGTGATTGGCCCCACTAACTGGGGACCAAAGCCTTGAACATCTGAGCCCTTGGAGAAACACATCTTAGGCACACTGCTGTAACCAGTCTTCTCACATTTAGCATGTGGAGTAAGAGAACAACAGTCTCCTAATGTGGTTTTAAGTTTTAACTCTCAGATGACTGATGATGTCGAATATCTGTTCATGTGCTAATGATTTTCTGCTTTTGTGAAGGATCTATCCAACTCTATCCTCTCTTAGTGGCGTGCGTGTGTGTGTGTGTGTGTGTGTGTGTGTGTGTGTGTGTGTGTGTGTGTATAAGCCAGTGGTCAATGTAGGGAGTCATTCTTCAGTGATTGTTCACCCTGTTTATCAAGATAGAGTCTCTCGTTGGTCGGCCACCCTCAAGCTAGGCTAAGTTGGCTGGTGAGTGAACCTCTGAACTCTTGTTGTCCCTATTCCTGAGAGCTGAGATTACAGGTGTGAGCAGCCATACCTGACTTTTCATGTGTTCTAGAGATCAGACAACAGACACTTTACCCTCTGAGCCATCTCCTGTTTTCTTTTTGAATTATTTTCTTACACTTATTTATCTGAGGAGATGTATGCCAAAGTGCACATGTGGAGGTCAGAAGACACTTCCTAGAAGTCAGTATTCTCCTTCTGACGCGTGGGTCAGTCCTGGAGACAGAACTCAGGTCGTCAGCCTTGCCTGTGGACCCCTTTATCTGCTAAACCACCTTTCCAGCCCCTCCTCCAGTTTTTTGAAGCCCACTTTCTTTTTTTTTTTTTAAGATTTTATTATTCATATAACATTCTGCCTACACACCAGATCTCACTATAGATGGTTGTGTGCCACCATGTGGTTGCTGGGAATTGAACTCAGGACCTTTGGAAGAGCAGCCAGTGCTCTTAACCTCTGAGCCACCTCTCCAGCCCCTGAAGCCCACTTTCTACATTAAAAATAAATAATACGTAGCTTGACAGTCACTTCCTCAGCTTTCCTTGCTACGACTCTGAAGTCATGTGGTCTAAATTTGACCAATCAGATGTAGTGAACTAGATTTTTAAATTGGAAGCTGGTAATTCAAAACAGTGGAATCAAGAGCGGCCATTTGGCTACTGGTGGCCAGGTGCAGTAGCTGGCATTACTCCCGTAGTCACATCCATTAGCCATTGACCAGTATCAAGTGTTGAAGTGAAGGTTTGGACTTGGGGCTCCAGCGGCAGTGGAGGTGAAGGGGTGCTCTTACTAAGTAATGCATTGTCCTGCTAATGTCAGTGAAGTCTGTGGACCCAGTCCCAATCCTCGTGAAGGCACAGCACTGAGACGGAGCATTGCTTGGATAGCAAAGTTGGACTCACACCAAGACACGAATTTATCAAACTGCTAATGTGCTGAGGGTGTTCACCACTTTGGCTTTGTTGGTGACAGAGTGTACGTCTAACAAATGAGAACTGGTGGACTGGTGAGAGAATTAAGCCCATGAAGATGCCTGCCACCAAACCTGACGATCTAAGTTCAATCTCTAGAACCCACACAGTGGAGGCAACAGAACTGAATCCCATGGGTTGGCCTTTGACCAACAACTAAGCACTTTGGCTAAGTAACCTCCCCCACCCCACCCCCACATAAATAAATATAAAAGATACTTTTAAAAAAGGAAAACCCATAAACTAGTTGTCTTCTCATCACCGCCTCTGTCACAAGCCTGGCTACCTTTCAGCATCTTCCCCAAAGTACTGGACAATAAGGGACACTGTTGAAAAATGAAATCCTACATAGTAATTGTCTTTTGTAAAAGTCGACCTCATTTCTCAGCTTGGATCTCCATCCTAATTTGCATATGGGTTGGGAAAATCAATGCCGTATGATAAGTATTTGTTTTTCAAAATCTGATAGCATGCAAATGTGCTTTCCATCTTCCAACTTCTTTCTCTGTCCCTAACCTTTGCAACCCCAACAAAGTAAAGATACAGCTGAAATACAGCTGTGGATGTCTCAAAGACATGTCCTTCAGGATCTGCTAGAAGTTTGTTGTTGTTGTTGTTTTCATTTTAAATTATAGATTCTATGCTTACTATTTTGCCTTGAATACGTTTTAGGAAAGAATAGAAGTTACACGATTTGAGGGACTCTCTCTGGTGGGGGAGGGGAAACAAGCTAACCATGGCGGTGCACATCTGTGATTCAAGCACTCAGGAAGTAGAGACAGGAGAACCTTGAGTTCAAAGCCAGTTTAAGTTATATAGCAGGACCCTTGCCGATCAAGACTAGGGAAACAGGCCAGAATTCAGTCCCCAGAACACGCTTTTAGAAAAGCCGGATGTGGTGGCTCATGCTTGTAATCCCCGGTGCAGAGACAGGCAAATCTTCAGGGTTTGCTGGTTAGCCAGCCTAATCTCGGAAAATTCCAGGTGAAATGAGAGACCGTCCAAAAGACAAAACAGAAAAATAAAGCCAGTGGCTGGAGAACAACAGCCAAGGCTGTCTGCTGTCTTCCATATACACACCTATGGGCACTCATGCACACAGACAGACATGCTCGCGCGCACACACCAGTCTAAACCTAGGCTTGGTGTATAGGAGGAAACACATTTCTGTGTTTGAGCAGCCATCTGAATGGCCCATAGACACCCAACTCACTCTCAGCCTAGAGCTCTGTGTCTGCCTCTTCAGTAATCCAGAGATAAAATTTAGCCTCAAGGGAAGATATACAACACAGCCTTTTATTTAGAATATGTGAGTGTGGCCATAGACGCAACTACAGCAGGGCTATGTTAGTTATTATTTTTTTGGTATATGTATGATATATATATATGGTTCCACTCCAGGTACCTATGACCCCCAGCTATGGACTTTTGATTAAGGTTACAGTACCAGGGCAATGGCTTTTTAAAAACATGGGTTCAGGGATTTGAACTTAGGTCCTTGTGCTTTTGCAGCAAGCATCTTCCCAGCCAAATCCTGTTTTTTAAAAAGAAGTTGCCAGACTAATAATGGTAATATAACCCTTTAAGCCTAGGATTCTGGAGACCTAGTTAGGCAGGCCAGCTTGAACTATATCATGAGCTCCAGGCCAGCAATGGCTACAGAGTGAGACCCTGTCTCTTTTTCAGGAGGAGGAGGAGGAGGAGGAGGAGGAGGAGGAGGAGGAGGAGGAGGAG
>NW_026596466.1:428769-459923 GCF_907164565.1 Psammomys obesus | reverse complement strand
AGGAGGAGGAGGAGGAGGAGGAGGAGGAGGAGGAGGAGGAGGAGGAGAAGAAGAAGAAGAAGAAGAAGAAGAAGAAGAAGAAGAAGAAGAAGAAGAAGAAGAAGAAGAGGAAGAAGAAGAGGAAGAGGAAGAAGAAGAAGAAGAGGAAGATCTTTTGATCTGGTGATATACATCTTTAATCTCAGGAGGCTGAAACAGGGAGATTGAGAAAGGAAGAGCCTGGGCTACATTATATAACTCTGTCTCAAACACACAACCCCTAAAGGCTGGTGACAGGCTGACATCTTCTGGACCTTTCTTCTGTTTCTGGAAAGGAAAAGCAGATTGGATAGATATAGAGATTCGTGATGGGGTCTCCATTCTCATAGGTTTTTAATTTTTAATTAATTTTTGTTAGGAATTTTTAACATAGTAAAATGAATAGAACATGACCTTTGCCATGTTAACCACGTTAAGGGCAGCATTCAGTGTCATTAAAAACATTCATGACATTGTACAAACGGTACTTCCATCCATTTTCAACTACTTCTCTCCCCACACAGAATCTGCCGGCAAAGCGCTGGGGACAGGGCACAGTTGGCGGAGGGCTCGCCTAGCAGACACAAAGCTTTCATCCCATCCCCAGCACCACAGTGGTGGAGATACAACCCATTAATCTGGGATTAGGAGGTGGAGGCAGGAAGATCAGGTCATCCTTAGCTACATAGGACATTTGAGAGCAGCCTGGGCTACATGAAACCCTGCCACAAACAAACAAACAAACAAACACCACTCCTCTTGGGCAAGAACTCACTTCCTACATCTTTGGCAAGCTTTTGGTAGCCGGTAATCTGCTATATCTCACCAAGATTCTGTTTGATGTGGATATTATATGAGAGCAAGATTGTGCCCTGTGTAGCCATTATTATGTCTGCCTTCTTTCATGAGGCATGTTCTCATGACAGCATAAACCTGTCCTTTGTCCCTTTTTATGGGTGAATGATAATTCATCCTATGTACAGAGGTGAATCGATTCCCTCCCTTTCCCCACTGAAGCCTTGAGGCTTCCAACCTGCTGAGATAAACCAGCAACCATGAGGTTGCAGGCAAAAGGTCAAACGAATTTATTTACATGCACTGGGGCATGGCATTAGGGTGGACATCCCATAATCCAGTAAAAATACAGACACATGTGTACAAGACACCAGGAAATAGAGGCTGCGGGCAATTTAAAAGGGTAGAAATGACTTTTAGGGAAAGGAATGGAGTTCAAGAATAAACAGTGAAACCAGGCACAGGGGAAGGAGAGTGTCTCGGTTAGGGTTTGCTGTGAAGAGACACCATGGCCATGGCAGCTCTTGCAGAGGAAGACACGCATTTGAGGCTAGCTCACAGATCCGCACAGGCGCCAGTTGTCATTTGGCCACATGCGGCGTTTCATTTCTGCTCTCTTCATTTGCGACATGAGATTACTCCTCCTTCGTCGGGACTGTTCACATGGCAGACTGACCGCGCTGTGGTCTTCTCTGCCAAATGCAGAGTTCAGTAAATTAGGACTTCAAAGAAAATCCTTATACTGCTGATCTCAAGCGCCTTCGGTCAGCGCATCAGAACACCACATCTTAGGATATCCTTTCTGTGTTGCCAGTTTAGTTTCTGAGCCCGGGCTTGTGAATAGGCGCTTTGTGTTTACCCTTTCATTCACTGATTGACATTTGGGCTGGTCCAGCCTTTTCTGGCCCTGGCCTTTTCAAGTCTAAAGAACGTGGCTGTCCTTTCTCACAGAGGGCATCCGGTCCTCCCATTCAGGACTCAACATCTGTCAGAGACTTCTCAGATGGTCTAAAGGAGAGGTGGGATGAAGGAGAGTGTCCGAGGATGGGGATGGAGGATGGGAGGAGTGAAGGGGGTACCTACACTTGCCCGTCCTTCCCTGCTGGCACAAGGGCCTCACCAATCCCCCTCTCCTGCCTGGTTAAGACTCTCGTGTGCCACTTCCGGGCAGGGGTTGTCAGGTGTTCTGAGAAGCATAGGTAGAGAGCGTAGAGTGTCCACGCTGGGCACTCACTGGGTGGCAAGCCAGTGTCACAAGGCAATCATTCCTCTGCCTGGCATCACTTGCATGTCTCTATCTGGCTTCTGTTTTGGGGCAAAAATCTCTCTGTGGCCCTGGCTTCCTGGGAACTCACTGTGTAGACCAGGCTGGCCTCAAACTCACAGAGAGCTGTGGGCCTCTGCCTATGGAGTACTGCAATTAAAGGTATATGACTCCATGCCCAGCTTGTTTTAGATTAAAAAAAAAAATCATTTATTGCAGGGTGGTGGTGATGCATGCCTTTAATTCCAGCTCTCAGGAGGCAGAGGCAGGTGGATCTCTGTGGCTCAGTAAGTGAAGTGTTTGCCTACTATGCCCAAAGCCCTGGGTTCAATCCCCAAGACTATATGAAAGTAGCTGTCATAGCACATACCTGAAATCCCTGCCCTCAACGGGTGGTGGATGATCAGAAGTTTAGGATCATCTTCAAGACTGTTCTTGTTAGTTTTTGTCATCTTGACCCAAACTTGACACACATGGGAAGAGGGACCCCCAGTTGAGGAATTGTCCCCTACAGATTGGCCTGTCTGTGGGATATTTTCTTGATTACCCTCAGCCCACTGTGGGTAGTGCCGCCTTTGGGCAGATGGTCCTAGGTTGTATAAGAAAGGTAGCTGAACGAGCCATGAAAAGCAAGCTGGTAAGCAGCATTCCCCTACTGTTTCTGCCTCATCTTCCCTCAATTATGAAGTGAGAGCTGTAAGGGTTTATTTGGTGAACCCTTTCTTCTTGGTTTCGGTCAGTGTTTTAAAAGAGCAACAGAAAAACTAGGACAGCTACCCAGTGAGTTCGAGACCAGCCTGAGGTACATGAGACCTTGTCTCAAGACAA
Organism: Psammomys obesus; assembly: GCF_907164565.1. Taxonomy (NCBI): domain Eukaryota; kingdom Metazoa; phylum Chordata; class Mammalia; order Rodentia; family Muridae; genus Psammomys; species Psammomys obesus. Next base: position 457,018 of record NW_026596466.1, on the reverse strand, counting down.
GAACAAAAACTGAACAAAACTTTAAAACACTTAACCAAGAGTATAGCAAGGCCCAGCTTGCTCACAGACACACAGCTTCCTCATGCCTGTGAGGTAACTCCAAAACATGTGATCTAAGAACATTCCTAGTTGCTCAGTGGGAAGAAATCCTTTATCCACAGAAGAGGCTGTTTGGTCACCAGATCGTTTTATTGGATACCTTTCCCTGCTGTCTCATTCTCCCACTGTGCTATTGCCATTCTCTGATCCTCTACACTAAACAACATGCTCTCGTGGAAGGGTTGACTATAGCCAGAAGCTGAATGAAGACTCCTTGCAACTTTAGGCAAGAAGGGCTTGTTCTGGCTCACACTTTTTGGGGATACAGTCCACTGTGGCTTCAGGAGCATGAGGCTGATCAGGAAGCAGGGAGCAAATAGAAAATGGGGCCAAAGTTTTCAAAGTTCAAAGCCTAGGGCTGGAGAGATGGCTCACCCATTAAGAGTCAGATGACTTTTTCAGAGGACTGGAACTCACACACAACTCACACATAGCGCCCACAATTACCTGATACGTCATCTCCAGGCTATCCGTAGGCCCCTTGCAGTCATTGCACAAAAGACATTCGGACACGTGATTAAAAATAAAATGAGTCGTTTTAAAGGTCACTCCCAGCATGGTGGCGCAGGTCTTTAATCCAAGCACTTAGGAGGTAGAGGCAGGCAAACTGTGAGTTTGAGGCCAGCCTGATCTACAAAGCAAGTTCCAGGACAGCCAGAGCTGTCACAGAGAAACCCTGTCTTAAAAAAAAAAAAATCACTCCCAGTGATCTATTTCTGCCTTGAGGCTTCACCCACTAAAAGTTCCAAACCTCCCATAACAGCACCTCCAGCTGAGGACCAAGTGTTTAAACACATCTGCCAGCGGGGGGCATTCCACGCTGAGCCCACAACAGATGCCACCGTCATTATCAATGGTTGTTATTAAACGGGGTCAATCCTTCGCTTCCTCCTGGAAGCCCGTTCTGGTCCCAGGCACAGAAGTGGTACCTGCTAGCCTGCGAAAGCAGTGTGTCCTGTCTCCATCAAGCCTGCCTTATTTTTATCTTACATTTTCATCAGTTGCGTGATAAAAATGTTAATTCCTCAAGCTGTCCCCCAGGAGGCCCAGAACATGCACATTCTGAATCTGTGATGAAGCCATCAGCCTTTGATGGAGGCGCGAGATGAAATGCGGCGGGCTGTGATTCCTGAGGGGAGGGGCCCTGCCATGCAATATTTAAGCAGCCCTTCTTGAAAGGGGTGCGCTCACGCTCTTAACATCAGTTTCAAGAAAGTCAGACTTGATTTTCAGCCTCAGACTGATGTTTGGGTACACTCCGTGCTTTAAATACTCATTTCTGCTGCCTTGATATTTTAATTTCTTTCCTTTTTAAGTGTGACAAGCCCAAACCACTTTCAGGAGCTCTTGCCACAAACAAGGTAAAGATGTGAGGTGAAGACCCTACAATCTAGGCGAAAGGGGACTATAATGGCCCTAACAAGGAACTTGTCAAAGTACAAAGACGAATGGGGATCAGTGAGGCACACCTGTAATCCCAGTACTGAGGAGGCTGAGGCAGGAGGATTGCACGTTCGAGGCTAGCCTGGTCTATCTGGTGGGATGTTATCACCAACAAACAAACAAACAAACAAACAAAAACTACTCTCTAGATCCTGTGAAACATCGCTCCCCTCTCTCTCTGTCTCTGCCTCTCTGTCGTTTGTCTGTCTATGTGTGTGTCTCTCTCTGTCACACTTCTCTCTTCTTCTCCCCTCTGCCTCTCTTTTCCCTTCTTTTTAAGTGTGTGTGTGTGTGTGTGTGTGTGTGTGTGTCTGTGTGTCTGTGTGTGTCTGTGTCTGTGTGTGTGTCCCACATGCCAAAACTCATTTGTGGAGGTCAGAGTCGAATCCTTCCTTCTACCATGTGAGTAGAGGATTGGAGCTAGGTCCTCAGGCGTGCATATATCACAAGCGTTTTTACCTACTGAGCCATCCTGACAGCCTTCTTATCTTCTTCCGTCTCTCCAATAACCCCCGACTTTTCCTGTTTCTGATGTTTGTTTTGGGACAAGGCCTTCTGTCTTCCAGGCTGGCCTTAGCCTTTCACTCACTATGCGGCCGAGGATGACCTTGAACTCCTGTTCCTGCTGCCTCTACCTGCTAAGTGTTAGGGTGACAGGCATGTCCCATGCTTTGTTTGCAAGGTGCTTAGTATGGAACCCAGGGGCCTCACATTCTAGGCAAGCATTCTACCGCTGAGACATGCTCTCGGCCTCTCACTCCTCACGGAAGGAGTCTAGGAGAACACGGTCCCATGAGCGCTAGCCCTCGGTTCTCCCTAGCAGGTCCTCTGCCCTTACCCATGTCTCCAGCCCCCTTTACTGTTTCAATCAATCGCTCATTAGCTGTTGAATTGATCCACAAATTCTGTTCATGCTGCACAAACTGGTTGCAAGACAGGAAGCCACATCTCAGAGCTCATAATCAACAAAAGTTGACTTCCTTTCAAAACAAAAATCACACATATAACCTGCCACTTACCGACCACCCACTTGGGACTCAACCACGATGTAGGAATTTTTAGCAATATGCTGCCGTTAGAGCCTCCCACATTTTCTGGAAGTGGGTTCGCACGCTTGAAGCGTCAGCCAGGGAATGCAAGCGGCTCTTTGTTTAGCTAACTGTTATCACAGTTACAGAAAGAATCATAAACCTTCATAGATTGGAGCTTCTTTTTCAAATGTATTTTTGAAGCATCATGCCAGACAATATTTTAAGTGGAAAAATACTAATTTTCACATAGTTCTGTGATTATCTGTCTTGATGGCTCAGAGCATTATTTAGCCATTTCTTAATAAATTGAAATAGAAGTGTCTAACTTACATTAAGCGTTGGATATTAAAGAAAAAGGCTAATTCCCTTTTAATATAATATTCCTGATGCCACTTGAAAATTGCTGAAATAATTGTGAGTGTCAGAACTAATGTTTAATGATCAGTGGCTTCTGAGGCACAAACTAAAATACTTGTGGACTGGCTCAGCTGGGAGAAGTCTTGCCTAACACACATGTGAAGGCCTAGGTTCCCTCCAAAGCATGGCATAAAACCAGGTGTGGTTGTACATGTCTGTAATGTACAACTTGAGGAGAGGAAGCAGAGTCCAAGGTTGTCCTGGGGCACATTGTGAGTATGAGCCAGCCTAGGCACGTGAGAACCTGTTCCAGGAAGTAAGCAAGCAAGAAGGAAAGGAAGGGAGGGAGGGAGGAAAGGACAGAGAGAGAGAGGGAGGGGAAGGGAGGGAGGGAGAGAGGAAAGGACAGAGAGGGGGAAGGGAAGGGGAGGGAGGGAGGCAGAACAAAAATGACTTGTGTCTAGATGTGTTTTGGACGCTCCAGCTGTCCCTCTGACACCTGAAAGAAAGCTCTCCCATAATTCCATAGCAGTCTCACTCAGTCATCTCTTTCTCACACCGTGGAATCATTCCTAGCTGAGATCTGCATTTCCTATGGAAGTGGGAAATTAGTCCCAACATGTACCAAGAAATCCTCTGTGCAGTTCTCCCTCCTCAAGAATGAAAAACATACTTAAGGATTTAAATGAAATAAACTGATGGATGTTGTAATTACCGAGGCATGATCTTTGTCGCATAGCAAGCGAATTCATTAAAGATAGGAACAGCTGTTTCTCAGCATTTCAAAATTCAAAACTGCCTTCTGTGTTCTGGTGGGACTGGAATCACAGAAGAATCGGCCCACTACACCTCGTTCCACATTATGGAGACATTTGGATACTTGTACCAGAACATATAGTCTGGGCAAAATGATCCAGTTCTAATAAGTTTCTTATTGTTCTATCATACAGCAATGAAAAACTCCATTAAAAAAAAAAAAAGGCTCTGAAAGGCTGTTTGAAAATGATGTCTCTCAATTTCTTCAGTGCTGAGGAATAGACCCAGTGGATGCTGAGCAACCAAACCCCAACCTCCTTACTGGGCAATTCCAGGCAGGTGCTCTACCACTGAGCCACACCCAGCCCCTCACTGGGGTGTTCTAGGCAGGTGCTCTACCACTGAGCCACACCCCAGCCCCTCACTGGGGGATTCTAGGCAGGTGCTCTACCACTGAGCCACACCCCAGCCCCTCACTGGGGGATTCTAGGCAGGGGCTCTACCACTGAGCCATACTCCAGCCCCTCACTAGGGGATTCTACACAAGGGCTCTGCCACTGAGCTTTATCCTCAGCCCGCTTTTTACTTTTGACTTGGATACAAGGTCTCCTAAATTGCACAGACTGGCCTAGAATGCACTCTGTGTCCAAATAGACCTTGACCTTGCAATCCTGTCCCTCCCCACAACTTCCTGAGCACCACCAGGCCCCACTCTACTGACAGCAATCTTTATTGTTACACTTATTCCACAACTGCAGAGAATTTGAATACTTATTGGCACCCAGAATTTTTCCTAAGTCTAAATAATTGCAAAAGATGATAATACTGATCTATTGTAAATATTGCCATTTAGAAAAAAATGAAGCTGTCATATCACTCTTCCAAATGCAGTCAATAAAATCTACACACAAGAGCAATTCAGTATCCATCATCCTTTACTTAGAAGGTACAGGCCAGCTCTTTTTTTTAATAGTCTAAAAACTTTTAATTTTCTTTTTTCCCCTTGAACTCATATTTCCATCCCATTTCCCTTACAGAATAGTCTTCTAATGCAATATATTTTTATGCTTGGTAATATTTTATTAATCATCCCCTCATAATTCTCTCAACAAAAAAAAGTATATAAGTTAAAATTATATTTTTTAATTACCTGTGACTATAAAGCTCTAGAATTAAACTTTTTTTCTGGCTTGAGCTAACAGCACATTTATGGGTAGCCAATTTATCAAAACCAACTCATTATATTACATTTTTTGTAAATAATTATTAAGCATAAAAATAATTTTTTTTCTCACAATTGCAGCCCTGTGAGATAAATGGAGTTGTCTTTTCTTTCCTATAGTGCTTTCGTGGATCCACTGCTGAGGATCACTGCTGCTGCAGTGAGATGGAATTCACACTTCTTTCTATTTTTTATGTTGCATTTGTGTGTGTCTGAGTGCACCAGAATGAGTGTACAGAGGCCAGAGGTTGTCCTCGGGCACCTCCCCTAGTTGCTCCCCATCTTATTGTTTGAGACAGGGTCTCTTGCTGAACCTAGGCTAGCTGCCCAGTGAGCTCCAGCGACGAGTCTCTATCTGCCTCCCAGTGCTGATACTATAAGCACACCACCGCTATAGGATGCTGTGGGTCAAACTCTGGTCCTCGAGCTTGCCCAAAAGGCTCTTTCCTCACCACGCCATCTCCCCAGACCCTTGTAAATCTCAGATAAAATATAAAATAATAGTGGTTCGTAGTTGGCTATTGTGGCACACACCTATAATCCCATCACTCAGGAGGCTGAGGAAAGAGTGGTAAGTGTTTGAGGCCAGCCTTGGCTACAGGTACAGATCCTTTCACAACAAAACAAAGGCAAACACAACCTGGTTCAGAAACTGAGCAGGCAGAAATGAAAGATGTGACAGCAACAGTCCAATTATCCTAGTGTATTCAAATTCATATACTGGTCCATGGACTTTGTTTTCTTGTTGCTGTGACTAAACACTCTGACAAAAGGAACTTAAGAAAGGCTGATTCACTGTCTAGGGTAAGATCACCATGCATGAAAAGTCAAGGCAGCAGGAGCTCCAAGCAGCTGGTCACATCATATCCACAGACAGGAAGCTCCATTCTCTTTCTCCTTTGTATACAGTACAGGATTCCAGCCTAGGGAATAATGCCTCCCACAGTGGACAGGTCTTCCCACATCAACCAACAGAAGAATGCCCAGAGACCAACCTAACCTAGATCTTCCCTCACATGTGTGCCTGAAAGCTTGTGTCCTTGACTAGCTTATGCAGGGATGAGGATGGAAACCCAAAGCTTTGTACATGCTAGGCAAGTACTCTATCAACTAAGCTATACCCTCAACCCTAACATTTTTTTTTTTTTTTAATGAAACAAAGTCTAGGTACTCCTTGATGAATGCCAGCCTACTTAGCTCAGGGGAAGACTTTGAAGGCAGACAGTTTTTTGTTGTTGTTGTTGTTTTTTTTTTTTTTTTCTTTTCCTGGCCAGGCCTTATGTGGAGCCGCGGGGGATGGGGAGAGGTCACATTATTATTTCGTCAGAGCCAAGAATTATTTGGATGACAAATGGATCCCCTCTAGAGCAGGCATGCAATCTTTCGGCAAGAACTGAAAGGTGAGGTTAGCGAAAGCTAGGATACGCCAGGCTCCAAATTAATAGCTCAGTTTCTGCTTTCTTACAAACACCAGCTATTGGCTCTGTTTCCTTGGCTGCGCCTTAATAATTACAACCTGCATCCCAAGGAAGGCTTCATTCATTTCTAAATGAGCAATTCAAAAAAATGCTTCCAAACACAGGCAGCGGGAGACCCACTTTGTAGCACAGGCATCAGAATATCATCAATAGAAAGACAGACAGAGACAGGGAGACACTGAGCCTGCTTCCCTTTGCTGATGGATTGATGCAACTTCAACAAATTCACCAACCGGGTGCAAAGGGGTGGGATCTGTCGTCTGGCTATCCGCCACCTCTGTGGTGTGAATGGCCTTGCTCCCTGGGGAGGAACCAAGAGTGCAAAGCTCCTGGGATCCTCTTGTCTCCGTCCCCCGAACACATGTTGTAGGTACGCAGCGCCACACCCAGCTTTTGCATGGGTGCTGGGATTTGAACTCAGTTCTTTCAGCTTGCGCAAAGAACTGTGGCCTTTGTCATCCCAACTCCAGGTGACGTCTTTCCTCGAAGCCAGTCCTCCACTTTTCCAGCACTCACTACCTCTCAATTCCATCCTGACACTGATTCCTGACATTAGTGCAAAGCACACATTAAGTGGTCAGTTCCACGTGATAAACCCTGCTGCAGATATCAGTGGGCCATCCCAGGGATGACCCACACTTCCAACTAACAGGCTGTGCGCTTGCAGGTTTCTGTGAGCCCATCTGTAGTCAAAGTAACTCATGGCAACAAATCATGGAATCAAGAAAACACACTCAGAGAGACAGACAGACAGACAGAGACAGGGAGAGGGACAAGGGGGAGGTAAATGGTCCATTTCCAATGGCTTGGAGGTAAATGGCCCATTCCCCCCAAATCATAACACTGAATGACATCCCAACAGGGTCTGACCAGTCACTCCACTCAGGGGTGGACAACCCCAGGGCGTCCAGCCAGCCTGCTGGTGCAGCGGGTGGACAGGACTCTGTCAATTCTTTAGGAGCTGCCACTGAACCTGCTCCAAGCCCCCTGGGCTCCTGAGGAGCCAGAGCCTGGAGATACTGTGACTCATTAGCTTTTATTTTTAATTTCATGCCACTGAAGATGTGCAGTAATGAGACTAGCTTTAAATGTCTCTCTATAAAAGGAGGGTGGGTGGGGGTAGGGAGAAGAGAAAGTCAAGCTAGACATAGACAGATGAGAGGTCAAAGTAGGCTGGCTTATCGCTCAGTTGGTAGAGTGCTTACTTAGCACGCATGAAGGCTTTGTTTGCAATGCCAGATGTGGTGGTGCACATCTGTAATTCCAGTTCTTAGGAAATTGAGATAGGAAGATGGGGAGTTCAAGATCATTCTCAGCTACTTAACAAGTTTAAAGCTACCCTGGGACACAGGAAACCCGAGAGAGAGAGAGACAGAGACAGAGACAGAGAGAGAGAGAGACAGAGAGAGAGAGGGGGGAGAAGAAGAAGGAGGAGGAGGAAGAGAGGGGAGAGAAGGAATACCCCAAGACACAAGCAAGCACTGCATAACTTAGGAGGAATTTTGTAAAGAATGTACGACATTTTGTGGGACTGGAAGGATGAATCAGGCGTTAAAAGCACTTGCCGTGCAAGCCTATGGACCTGAGTTCAAATCCCCAGCACTCATATAAAAGCCAGACACATGCTAACATGCTAGCATGCATTTGTAATCCCAGTAGCCCTATGGGAAGAAGGAGACAGAGACAGGAGAATCCCCGTTAGACTGTGGGCTGGCCAGCCTGTTAAACTCAACAGTAAACAACAGAGACCTTGCCTCAGACGGGGTAAAGGTGAGGACCGTGCCTGGGGCTGTACCCTAACCCAAACAGTACACCCTGACACGTACACATTTAAAAAGAATTATGTTTATGGTTAGGAAGATAACAGCTACATAATGGGTAGCTTTGAAGAGTCTTTGAGTCATCCCCAGGGAGGGAGCAAGTTCATGTTCAAGGAGCAGCCCGGCTGGTTCCTCCTGAGACCACCTTCCTCAGGAGATACCATCTTTTGGAAGATACCATCTTTTTCCTGTGTCCTTCACAGGGTTGTCCCTGAAGGCCCGGATTAGACTAAACTAAGGGTCACCTAATGTTCTCTATTTTATAACTAAAAATTATCACTTTTTAGTTTTGCCTTTTGATACAGTCTCATGCGGCTCAAGCTGGCCTAGAATTCTCTATGTAGCCAAAGATGACCTTGAACTCTTGACCTTCCTGTCTCTACCTCTCAAGTGCTGGAATTGCAGGCATTTGCCACCACACCTAGAAAACCAGCCCTGTCATGGTCCAACATAATTGTCTGTCACAAATCACAGCTGAAGAGCTGAAGGACAAGGGAACCAGGGACCTCAGCACACAGCAGAATCTTAACACAGTGTAGCTGCCATAATCTGTAGTCAGAAAGCCCCAATTTCCTACCCATCAAAAGTATATGGAAAGTTCTTACCTTCGTCAGAACAGGTATCATCAAGAAAACAAACAACAGGGACTGGGGAGACGGCTCAGTCAATAGAGTGCTTGCTGTTCAGCAAGTGCTCAGGTTCATGAGAACCTGAGTTTGAGCCCCTAGACCCATGGATCCTGCAAAGAGAACAGGCAGGTGACAGCATGGACCAGGATACTAAGGACATTTCTGGGGTCTAATGGGGGTGCCAGGTTCTGTGTCACTGGACCAGGAAGTCGGAGAGATTCGCTCAGGGTCCTTGTGTGTTGCCTACACTCAGTCTTCCCTGCCCCTTACTCTACCCAGCAAGACCCTGCCCAACAGTCTCCCTTCTTCTGGCGGAAGCCTCCCCATCCCCTAGCTTCCTCTCTCTACTCTCTTCTGCCATTTCACTAAGGGAGATTGAGTCTCTCTTGAAAGGGCCTGACAAAACAGCTCACAAAAGTGTTTTTTATTTTAATAATAATCGGCAGCAGATGCTTCCCCAGCGAGACTCCGTGCTTGAGCTGTGATAAACACAGAAACTGGAAAGTCACTTTATTAAACCATAAATGTTCGTCACAAATCACAGCTAAATTAGCCCATGGCAGAAGCTGTGCAGAAGCTGAGCCTGGGTGCTTTAACTCTGTGATGGAGGGAAAAGGTAATGACACAGTTTGAATACCTTCACATTAGGCTTTAAAAGTCTCCAATGTCATTCTGTTCTACGCGGTTGGAAGTGCTTAGCAAAAATCTGGGCATGAATGTCTGAAACACCTGGAGGATGCTAAGAATGATGGAGAGAAAGGAAACGTTGCTTTTTTTTTTTTTTTTTCTTAACCAGCCCTAGAGGGATACTATGTCCATTTAGCAGAATAATATCATTAGGTTCTCCCCTAGGGTCTGTGACCTATGACCTATAACCTATGCCTAGCCATAGGTTCTTGGTACAACAAGGGTGTCGGGTATGAGTTTTACCTTGCAGAACAGGCCTTAAATCCAGTCAGTAAAATGGTTGGTTACTCCCATGACATTTGTGCCATGGTTGCATCAATGGGCCCGTTTTGCTGGGCCCATTTGTTGGTCATTATTGAAGCTCGTAGGGGTTCAAATCTGGGTGAGACTGATGGTTACTTATCTGCTCGGGTAGTATGCCCAGCGCCAGCAGCACCATGAAAGCTAGCCAGGAAGACGAAAATTCCAGGTGAGTACCGGCTTGATTTCTCCATGTTCCATGACTCAAGTGTGCGGCACCTTTAGCATTATGGTCTTACCGCATCACATCCTGGAGGGTAACCAAGGGCATCGGCAATAGCTTACAATGTCTGGGAGTCTTGGTGACCTCACTGGCCAACAGCTCTAGGAGAGTTGAGGCATTTCTGGGGCTGAGCTTTTTCTTAGCCTCTTCTAGAGGTATTGTTGCCCTGTTATAGGGTGACTCCATTTTAATTCTTTTCAGGCATGTGTATAGATATATTTTAAGAAGCTCCCACAGTAGTATGTGTCCATCTGACATTTTAGCCCTTTTTTATTCCATGATTCTCTCTTTTTTTTTTATACTAGTGCATGCTTGAACAACCTCCCCATGGGCCCTTAGCAGGTTTCCTGACCTCCCTGGCTATTCCAAGTAGACTGCATTTATCTGAAGATTTAGCGCTAACACCCACAAACGAGAGAAAACATGCCACATTTCTCTAGGCCCAAGTTACATCACCCAGTCCCATCCATTTACATGTGAAATTTGTGATTGTTTTTTTTCCTAAGAGCTGAGTAATATTTCATTATGTGAATATAGCACTTTCTATTCTCATTTCATCTTCTCAAGCAAAAACACACACCTGTTCCCTTTTCTCTCTTTCTTTTAATCATCATCATCATAATAAAAGTTCCTTGGATACTTGAGAACAGGTTTTATGGTCACATGATACAATGCTCTTCAGAGTGTTTCCTTTCCTGTTCAGGGGGAGCTGAGGAAAGATATTTTATATCCATAGTGATCAGTTTCTAAGACGGTGCTAGTGAATTTTTATTTATTTCTTGCCTCTTGATCCATCCTATCAGAGCCTGTCCATGATGAGTAGAACTGTATAGCTAATAGGACGTGGCAAAAATGACATCATAGACTAGGCATGGAATGCATTATGACATCCGTATTGGATCATCCATCTGAAACCAGCTACTGTGCTATGAAGGTACCCAAATTGCTACAGATATGCCTCCACAGTGGGAAACTGAGGCATCTACTCCCTTCCAGCACTCATTCCTAGGCGTGCTGCTAAGCTGTCTTGAAGCAGATTTTCCAACTCTGGTCAAGCTTTTCCATGACACCAGCCTCAGCTGATACCTTTATGTTGGGCGGTGTGGCGCACATGTATGAATGTGCGTGTGGAGAGGCCAACCTCGGGGGTCTTTCTCAGTCTCTCTCCACTTGGTTTTCTCGAGATAATGCCTGAGGTTCACTGACTTGGCTAGGCTGGCCATCCCTCCCCCCCCAAAGATTGGCCTAGTTCCACACACCGAGTCCTGGGATTAAAAGTATACGTACCACTAGGTCTAGCTTCCTAATGTGGGTTCTGGAGCTGGAACTCAAACATTCATGATCAGACAACAACCACTAAGCCTTTGTGTGGCATCTTAATTGAACCCCATGAGAGACCCCAAATCAGAGCCACTGAGCTAGTGCACACCTCAATCTCTGGCAAATAAGAACTGTGGGAAGCGAAAGCTGCTATTATTTCAAATGTACACTAAGAGTCAATGCCCCCTCTCTTATCCACTGGGAAGACACTCCAAGACTGCCAGCAGATGCCCAAGACCACTGACACTGATGAACCGTATACATTTTCACTCCTTTGCTGCTCTTCTTTGTCATATCTCCATCATCAGCTTAGCTACTGTAGAACTCTGGGTCCGCCATTAAGTAAAATACCATCATTCAGTTAAATAAAGAATCCTTTGAACAAAAGGCCGGCCATAGTATTACAACAGATCTGGTTACTGAGATAGTTACTATGATTCCGACAGGACTTTACACGGCTGAGCAGAGGGATTATGTGCATTCCCAGGCAGGAGAGAGGAAGATGGCGTGAAATTTCATCACTCCGTTCAGAACACAGTGCTATTAGAAAAGACAGAATGATTATAGCAGGTATTATTATAACCTTTATTTTTTATTTGCTTTAAAAAAACATTTAAAATACATTTAAAAAGTTATTAGCTTGCCAGGAGGTGGTGGTGCCTTTAATCCTAGCACTCAGGAGGCAGAGGCAAGCGGATCTCTGTAAGTTTGAGGCCAGCCTGGTCTACAGAGTGAGTTCCAGGACAGCCAGAGATACACAGAGAAACCCTTTCTCAAAACAAAGCAAAAGCAAAAAAAAAAAAAAAAAAACAGTCATCTGCCAGGGCTGGGCTGATGGCTCAGTAGTTAAAAGCACCTGATATTCTTGTAGAGGACTCAAGTTCAGCAAACTTTTGGGTGGCCCACACCTACCTGTAACTTCAGCTTCGAGGGATCCAATGCCCTCTTCTGGCTTCTGTGGGTATTTGAATACATGAGCGCATGCACACAGAGAAACACACATATATATGAATAAAAAATAAAATGAATATTTTAAAATATATATTAACCTAAAACCTAATGGCATTGTGGCTGTGGTTTAAATTTTCATATTTTATTTGTTTCCACAATTTGAGAAATGGATGGATTAAAAACAAACCAATAACATTGTACATTGTTTCTAAATTTTTCCATCAATATTTTGGACCCAGGCTGAAACAGAGCTATGGATCAAGGAGATCAGTTGTGTGGATGTACAACTACCAGGGAGATACAGGCACAGAGGGGGCACCATGGCAGTGCTCTGACTGCTCTTGAATCAGCTCGGTTCTCCCCTGCATGGAGAATAACATGGCCAGAAACAAGGTGTGTGGGTAGTGAGGAGAAGACGTAGGAGGGCTTCTGTGTGGCATGACTCATGCTCGCTCAGCAATTGCTCACAGTGGCATTTATTTCCCTTCTACTTATGCCCCTACAAGTACATTTCCTGACCATATTTACTCATCAACATCAGGATGCCTCAGTACTTTCTCACCCAAGAGTACTGATCATGAAAAAAAAAAATCACAACGAGACCCAAATAAAAAGAAAAGACCAAAGAAAAGGGGGAAAAGTTCTGGTCTCTCATCTCCTTCTCCCCTTTTTATTAAAATACTTGTCTGTCCTGATTATGAATCTTGAACCCTAATGAGCCATCAGTATTACAGTTGTTTATTACTTCAGTGTGAGTTTTTTATATTATTATTTGTTTGGGCTGAGGCTCGGGAGTGCATTTTACTGCCTTCCTCATGACTGGCTTTAAAATATTTGATTTAAGCTGTCAGAATGCAAATAACTCCAGACGTGCTCATACGTGGAGGCTCCAGGGAGGGTTTTATTGTTGGAGGGAGGAAAACGTGAATAAGAAATGATGCTACTGACATATAAAAATAGTCTCTGTATTTACAAAAAGAAGAATAAATATTTTGAAGGGGTAAAAATATGAGAAAAGGAGAATGAGCACCAGGTAAAACTCTAATGATCTAATTTTTGTCCTCTCTTTCTGTGGAGGAGGGGGGAGCTGGGGGTGCCATGTATGGGTAGGTACCCACTGAAGAGGGCGTTGGACCCTGGAACTGGAGTAAGAAGCTGCTGTAAGCCGCCCAGCGTGGGTGCTGCGATCCCAATGTGGCTCTTTTGCGAGGGTCACAAGCACTCTTAATTGCTGCACCGTCCCTCTAGCCCTCCACCCTCTCTTTGAGACAGTCTCAGATAGCCTGATGTTGAGGAATGTGCCAGCCTTCACTTCCTGTCCTTGTCCTTCAAGTGACAAAGTTACCTCTGGATGCCTCCCCAGTAGGCAGGGTATACCTACAACTGCTGGTTTGGTTGAGGCATACGGAGGGCCCTGCTGCCAGGAGACAGTAACAGGCCAACTTGGGGAGGAACCAAGTGGCAAAGTGGTACTGTTGGACTGTTCTGTAGTGTCCTTTGTAATGGCTAAGGACAGTGAAGGCTGATGACTGCTATTCAAGACTAAACAGCACCAATCAGCGATGGGCAGTCATTACTCTCTGTTGATGAGGGAATGGGCTCTGGAGAGCTGTCAGGCCCACGGATAGGAATGTGTGTGTTTGCCACTTCTGAGAAGCCAATATGTCATTGCTAAGACTGTGGCTGCCCAGTTGGGGATGTCACAGCTTTTCCAGATGAACCAGAATCGGTCCCACATTAGATTTAATTGTCACTCACTCCTGATCAGCATTCTATTGCTGTAACATATGTCCTGAGAGAATTAACTTACAAGAAGGAGGATTTATTTTGGCTCACAGTTTGAGAGTTTTAGGTCCATGGTCACTATTCTCTGTTGCTTCTGTTATTGTCATGGAGAGAAGCATCTCACCTCATGGTCGACAGGAAGCAGAGAGAAGGGAGATAGAAAGGAGGGACCAGAGTAAGATCTAGTCCTGAGGGACAGACCCTCAAGGGTCCTCTCTCTTCAAGTAGGGCCCACCTCCTAGGTTTCCATCAGCACCCAATAGTCCTTTCAGCTGTGACCCCATCAAGGAATGACTCCATCAGTGAAGAAAGGTGACGTCAGAGCCTTCAAGACCTGATCACTTCTCCAACACCCCACCCCTTAGCTTTGATGCACTGGGCACCAAGATGTCAACACATGAGTCTTTCCGGGAACATAACCACTAAAGCAAAGCCCCAAGATAGAGTAAGGTATTTTGAGAGACACAAAAAGACATCGTTAACATAACTTTCATTACTGTATGCTGCTGTATCTGTTCTACTATATTACTAGCCAGTAGTCCTGTATGTGTATGTGTGTGCACGCTCTTGCGAGCATATGCATGTTTGCATTTGTGCATGTTTGTGTATGCATGCAGAGGCTCGACGTCAATGTCAGTGCCCTCCTTAATCACTCTTCACCTAATTTTTTTTGAGATGGTATACTACTTACTTTTCTATTGCTGTGATAAAACGTCATAACCAAGGCAGCTTTTAGAATGAAGTGTTTAGTTGGGGGCTTATGGTTCAAGAAGGATAAGTGTTCATTATGACGGTGATGGGCAGAATGACAGCAGACAGGAATAGCATGGCACTAGAGTTCCTACAGAGTGTCACCTCCCAACCCACAAAGAGGAGACAGAGAGCACGCTAGAAATAGCAGTGGGCTTTTGAAACCTCAAAGCCCACCCCCCCCCCCCCCCCCCCCCCCCCCCCGTGACACACTTCCTCCCACAAGGGCACAGCTCCTTCCTAATTCATCCCAAACACTTCCACCAACTGGAGATCAAGTATTCAAGCATATGGGCCTATGTGGATCCTGGAGCTCACTGATTTAGATAGGCCGGCTGACCAATGAACCCCCGGGGTCCCTCTACCCACACTTGGGTTATAGACCCTTGATGCCACAGTCAGAATTTTCTTTTATGATGTGAGTGCTACAGACATGAATCCAAGTCCTTGTTCTTGCCCAGAAACCACTTTCCTGACTGAGCCACCTCCCCAGCCCCTATTAACCTCCTTCTGTGTCTCATTTATAAACTTTATCATAGATATACATATACAAGAAAAATGCATATGTAGAATTTGGTACAGTCCACTTTTTCAAGCATCCACAGTTTCCTGAAAGGTATTCCCCACAGACACTTACATAACAGGGTGAGAAATCAAAGGCAAGCAGGGGCCTGCCCACAGAAATCTTAAAGCCAGCTGATACCATTTGACTTTCTCCTCAGAACTGTATGAAGTCTTTATTTTGTTTCTGAGACAGTAGCTCATGTAGCCCAGGCTGGCCTTGAACTCACTGTGTAGCTGGAAATGACCTTGAATTCTGATCCTCCACATATGCACCTCTGCACCCAGTTTTATGCAATGCTGGGGATGGAACCAGGACTCCTCAAATAGTAGGTAGGCTACATCCCCTTCCATGGAGTCTTTGAAGTCTGTGGGTAGCAACAAGAACAGACTGTCATTGAAAAACAGCTGGTGAGAGGCTTCTTCTTGTTTATGACTTACAGAGCCTCCACAAGTCAAACTCAGATCCCAGCTTTGCCCCTTCCCAGAGTGTCACCTGGAAAATTTTCTTCCTTCCCACTGCCCTTGTTTTCTCAACTATAAAATGAGAGAGCTATGAGACGCCCTTCCCTGGGGAGACACAATGTCAATGCCTTCACCCAGCCACAATCCACAGTATGATTCCAGCAAAGTTCACTGAGGAACCTGTGAGTTTACTGAGCTTACAGAGCATGAATAAGGCGTTATTGATAGGAGTGTGGTTGACACCAAAGCCACCACACTGGAAATTCTTCACCAGCATGGAGGATGGCTTTTCCATGAGCCCATTTCCAATAATGTCCCCAATAATAAACTCTAACAACTCCAAAGACTTCAAGGTCATGTTAAGTTAGGGCTGAGTGACATATAAATGACTAGAATGAGCACCTGAAAGCTGAAGTGAGGGACCAGTGACCTTCCTTCTATAAAGGAACATCAGCAGTCAGCAAGCCCAATAATGATGGACTCTTGCAAATAGACACAGCTGCTCTGATGAAGATGGTGGCTGCTTGAGTCAGGGCATTAAAACTCCCAATGCACATATAACATTCAGCATGATGGCTGCTGTATGCCAAGCTCTCAAAAACTCAGGTCTACCCTCATTGTCATTTTAATTGTTTCTTTTTTTTTAATTTTTAGTTAGAATTCTTTGTTTTAATCAGCTTTATTGAGGTATGTCAAACATGAAAATTTGTTGATTATATTATTGCTATCATTTCCCTGTCACTTCTAAGTATAAGCATACCTTGAGGCTCAGAACAAATGAGTGAATGGGACTGGAGAGATGGCTCCTCAATTCAGAACATTTCTTGTTCTTGCAGAGGACCTGAGTTTGGTTCCCAGCACCCATGTTGGGCTGCTTATAAATGCCCATAACTTCGGATCCAAAGGATCTGGTGCCCTCTTCTGGTCTCGACAGGCACCTGCACTTACATGCACGTAAACACACACATAATTTAAAAACAATAAAAAATGTTTTTAAAAAGAAAAATATTAATTCAAACACACAGGAAGTAAGGAAAGAACAAACAAACAAATCATACCCACAGATGACAATGAGTATTTCTGAAACAGATTTGTATGTCATCATTCAGAGCCAAAAATGAATCTCAGTGTTGTAATAGACACCTGGCCTTCATTCATCAAAGATATTTTCAGAAACATAACAAATAGTTGGCACAAACTGATGTATTTTCTAAATTATACCACATCTCACTTATTTTCAAAATTTTTAGTAGTCAGTATAAGGGAGGATTTGTGCATTAACAAATAACCTTACCAGCTAACTGACTTGACATTATAATGATTTCTTTCTAGTTAATGATTTCTTTTTTCTGTCAGATTCTGCACAGATCTGACAGGTGCAGAAAGAGTCCAGAGGAGGTCCTGGCACACTTTTATCCACATGACACTCAGGCAGCCAACGTGTTTGAAGATTTCTCAGTCACCAAGACAGGGTAGAGGTGGAGAGGTTGATGGTGGATTCTAAGCAAGAACTATACCACCAAGCCACGCCCCAGCCACTCACTGAGGGATTCTAGGCAGGTGCTCTACCACTGAGCCATGTCTCCAGTCCTGTTTTCTTACTGTTTATTTTGAAACCAGGTCTAAGTTGCCCAGATAACCTTGAATTCACTTTGTACTCCAAGCAGGACTTAAACTTATGATCCTCCTGTATCAGCCTCTGAGTAGCTGTGATGACAGGCATGGGCCACCAGCCCTAGCCTCTGATAGAATATTTAACGGAAGAATGCTTCAGATCCCCTCTCCTCAGATCCTATACCTAAAAGTGACACATGCCACTACTTATATGTCACTATCTTAGAATCTGACCTCGCAGTCAGGCCTAAGGGAAGGATGAAGCTTTCATGACTTGAAGGAGGGTATAACAGGATATTGGTGATCAGGTGTTAACCTTCAGTCCCTTTCCTAGCTAGAAAGACAAAAATCCAGAATATCTAACTAACCCACACATCTCATTCTAAATGTCTGCTGCAGCTGGCTGGCTCAGAGCTGGAGGTCCACTCTGGACCGTTCCGTTAGCAGGGCCCTGTTCATTATTTTATTCCTATTCTTTCCCTAATGGCCTCTCTGTGGATATATGAGTTACTCTGTGAATTTTACGTGCATGCCCATGTGACTTGTGAGGTTCTTTATTAACTGGTTTTAGGGTTGCACACCCATGTTTCAGTGGGGATCAGAGGGTTAGGTTGACCTGATGATAGTATTTGTTCTGGTATTATGGTGTTGGTTATAAGATCCATGGGGCTGATTTAACAAAATTCATAATGTATTCAGTAGTTGGTGGCTTGAGCCTAATTGGACACGAATTGATAATGCTATGCAGTGTTGTAATTAAATTGCAGTAAAATTATCCCATCAAATACCGTATATGTACACATATTCACTCATGAAGCCATCAGCGGCCTTTGTTTTGCGTATGGTCAATTACATTTTCAAAATGGAATTCTCAAAAGACTCCAGCAGATGAATCAAGATTTTAAAAAAAGAAAGAAAGAAAAGAAAAGAAAAGAAAAGAAAAGAAAAGAAAAGAAAAGAAAAAAACAAGGCCTTTAGCCTCCTCCACAATGACACAAAACCACTCAGAAAATGGTTGTTTTCCAACAATAAGAAAATTAATTTTCCAAGAAGGTGGTTTGGGGAGTGATTCATCTTCCATGATTATTTCAGTGATCATAGGGTTATAGGAGCCCCAGGGTGGCTTTGGTGCAATGATAAGATGTTGTTCATACATTACCATGAGGTATCTAGGCCATGCAGGAAAAAGCAAACAAGATGTCATTTTCCTTAAACCAAATCCTTAATGACGGCATGCAAAGGCAGATATGTTTGGGTATAGAGTGTGAGGTGGAGCTCATTAACTATGATTACTTTTTGTTATGTGGCGAATTACTGAATCATGAGGGCATCTTTGGGTCTAAGATTTCATTTGAGGTTTAAAACACTCCTTCTGTGAGGAAATTAGGTCTAGTAACACAGGCCTGTCATCCCACCTACTCAGGGGACTGAGGCAGGAAGATCAAAATTTCAAGACTAGCCTGGGGTAATGAGTTAACTCAAGATCAGTATGGACAAGTGAAGGAGTCTCTGTTTCAAAATTAAAAGGAAAAAGAGGGCTGGGGCTTTAGCTCAGCAGTAGAGTGTTTGTCTGAAATCCCCCAGTGAAGGGCTGGGGGTAGCTCAGTGGTAGAGCACCTGCCTGGAATCCCCCAGTGAGGGGCTGGGGTGAGGCTCAGTGTAGAGCACCTGCCTAGAATTCCCCAGTGAGGAGCTAGGTTTTGACTTAGTGGTAGAGCCCCTGCCTAGTATGTGCAAGGCCATAAGGACACTCTCTGATGCTTCAATAAACAAATAAATACATTCTAGAGGAAGAATTAAGGACATACATGAGAACAGCATGGGAAATGGAGAAACTCCCCCTCACTCTCTGGGGTCTGGGCAGCCTTTTTTTTTTTTTTTTTTTTGGCTTTTTGCTGTGCTTGAGTGGAAGCTGTCCAACTCTGAAAAAGCAAAGGAGAGCAATGCCCTCATAATGAGCTGTCTGGAGTGTTCCCTCTCATTTGAGTTAGGAGCACTGATTAGCTCCAGGGGGATCCTTCAGCACCTGAGCCAACCCCACGCGTTCCCTACTGCCCCCTGGTGGTGCAGAGCTGTACCTTCTGTTAACCGAACTCCAGCTCAGACATTTACTTGTGGCAGAGGCCAGCATTCCTGAGACTAAAGCCAGAGGCCAGTCTAGCCTTCATTTCATAGCCTCTTTAAGGTAAGATGAAAACAAAAATTTTAAAAGGCCAACAAGGCGACTCAGCAGCTAAAGACACTTGCTGCCGAACCTGATAACCTGAGTTTGATTCCCAAGACCCTCATGTGGAAGAAGAGAGCCGACTCCTATGAGCTGTCCTCCAACCTGCACTCCAGGTGCACTCCTGTGCACTCCACAGCACATGTGGGCACACACACAGGCACACATGCCCACAACACAAATAATCAGAAATAGAACAGAACAACTTTTAGAGAGCCGGGAGAAACAGGATCAACAAAAGTAATACATATGTGCATGTCCTCCTAGATTTAGTTGTATAGACTAGGCATGTATGTAGCTGGGTGACAGAGCTCTTGCCTATCATTTCAAAATCCTGGGTTCCACTCCCAGCACTAAAAAATAAAAGTGTAGTGAGTGGGAAGATGGTTTAGGGCTAAGAGTATTTCCTGCTCTTCCAAAGGACCCAAGTTCCATTCCCAGCACCCCTCTTGTCAGGTGGCTCTCAACCACTTGTAACTCTGCCTCTAGGGGACCAACACCCTCTTCTGACCTCTGAGAGCATCTGCACACATGTGGCATACAGACACAAACACACACAGAAAGACAAAGACAGAGACACAGAGGGAGACAGAGACACGGAGAGAGACAGAGATACAGAGAGAAATAAAACTAAATCTTTCTAAACAATAAATCTAACGAGACTCCCCATAGCGACAAGTTCAGGGGTTTCCCAAGCCCTTCACAAGCTCCAGAGACTTCTCAACATCGGTATACGTCAGTACCATGGAGCCATAGGTCACTTCTGTGCTGACACAGGCAGAAATAATATCGCCGTATCACGGGGTAAGGACTCCGTGAGGTGAGCCAAACAGTCCCTGGATACTGGAACCAGTAAGGACAAGGTTCTTACCCCAAGAGCAGCTGTGGCTATCAAGAAAAATGGCTCCTAATTACTCAGTCATCTTTCCATTCGTTTCTGTTGTTGTTTAGTTTGGGTTGAGGTTTATTTTTTTTTAAGTGTGTGCACACGTGCACAAGTGCAGATGCCCATGGAGGCCAGAAGAGGGAGTTAGATCTCTTAGAGCTAAGTTACAGGAGGTTGTGAGCCATCTAATGTGAGTCCTGGAAGCTGAACTGTGTCTTCTACAAGAGGAGCAAGTGCTCTTAAACATAATCACTGAGTCATGGCTCAGCTCCCTTGTCTTTTGTTTGGCTGTTTGTTTCTTTTTAAGATTATGTCTCATATAACCGAGGTTAGCCTTGAACTTATTATGTACTCAAGAATGATCTGTACTCCCAAACCTCCTGCCTCCACCTCCCAAATGCCAGGATTGCAGGCATGAACTGTCACGCCTGGCTTTCTTTTGTTTTGCTTTTTGTAGCTTTTACTACACACACACACACACACACACACACACACTGCAGTCTAGAAGAGAGTCAGGGGACAGAAAGCTAAAAGGAGGTCATCACCCAGCACTATTTAGCTGGGAGTTAATCCCAGATCCTCCCTTCACTATCCTGTCACTCCCCATCAACATGCAGTCATTCGCTAGTGCTGCTGAAGCAGAACCAATACAAGCTTCAGGGTGGGCAGGACTAAAACAACAGAGCCCCATCATCTCACAGTCCTGCAGAACTGAGGTTCAAGAGCAACATGTCACCCAGGCTGTTTCCTTCAGCAGCCTCGAAGGATGAATCCTACACCAAGCCTGGTTCCCAGATGCCTCTTGTGGTTGAGTGACTTCACGATCCACAGCTTTCTCCCTGTTGACAGCCTCCTTTTATATTTTTTTCAGAGTGTGTGTGTGTGTGTGTGTGTGTGTGTGTGTGTGTGTTTATATGTCTGCCATACATATGTGGGTGCCCTTGGAGGCTAGAAGAGGATATCTGATCCCTGGAATTGGAGTTACAGGTGGTTGTGAGCTGCCTGAAATGGGTGCTGGGAACTGAACCCAGGCCCTCTGCAAGAACAGCAATAAATCTTAACTGCTCTGCCATCTCTCTAGTCCCAGACATCATGCCTACTACACCCAAATGCCTGCCTTTGTTATACTGCCTTTGTTTAAACACATACACATACACACAAACACCTTTTCTTTGTGTGTGTGTGTGTGTGTGTGTGTGTGTGTGTGTGTCTGTGTGCTTCTGGAAGCCAGAGGTCAATCATGGGTGTCATTCCTCAGAACACTGTCCACCTTGTTTCTTTGAGACAGGGTCTCTCAATTGGCCTCAGGCTTGTTAAGTGAGCTGAGGCTGGATGAGAACGCTCCAGGGAGCTTCTTGCCTCTGCCTCCTCAATGTTGAGATTACAAGGATGCCCAATTTGGCTTTTTGGTAAGTTCTAGGAATCAAACCGAGGTCCTCATGCTTTCACAGCAAACATTTTACTTGTTACGGCATCCTGCCAAGTCTAGGTGTTACCTCAAAACCTGCATCCAGGACAGCTCTGAAACAGCTACCCAAAGGTGCCTGGGTCCAGCCTCACAAACTTCTTCAACTGGGCCTGAACACCCCTAGCCCCAGATAGTCCTACAGAGCTTGGACAGAAGCCTGCTCTTCCTGGATCTGGCCAACATTCTAGCTTTTGAACCCCCAATAATGGCGCCCCAATGCCAAAAGGAAGTAGTCATAGATGATTGTGCCGCCCCTTATTCATTTATTGTCAACAAAAGGCTGGGATGTTGGGATCCAGACCCAGGACAAGCAGACCTGGCCTCCCAGCATCCCTCAGTCCCTACCTGTTCCATGGCATGGCTGGCACACCCTGCGCTCTACGCTGAAGTTTCCAGCCTAGGAGCTGGGCTGCTTCCTCCCAGAGGCTCTACCCTGTATAATCCAGACATTTGATTTTCCCCTCCTCTGCATCTCTTCTCTCTCCGCACACTCTTTCTCTGCCCCCCCCCCCGCCAGAGCTGTCCCCAATAAACCTGCCTTTATACTTTAATCTTGTTTGAATCGGCTCATTTTGTCACAGAGAAAACCTGACCAATCTCTCCACCCTGTTTTTATTTTAACTCATTTTTTTTTTTTGAGATACAGCCTCACTGTGTAGCCCAGGCTGGCCCCGGAATCACAATCCGCTTGCCTCAGCCTCTCACATATTGGGATGACAGGCATGCATGATTGTGTCCAGTCGAATGCCTCCTTTTAAGGAGGATGTCAAAGAGCTTAGATGGGAGCCTGCCTGCATGACCTCATTATAAATATCTGAAGATTACCTAGATGAGGTCACACACCAAGGTGCTGGGATGCAGGATTTTGCCGTATGAATTTAGGATGATGACCTAACCCACACAGAGCAATCTCTGGGCTTTGCAAAATCCTCCCCCAGTAGAAGCACCAATCCTTCCACCACAAAACTGTGTCAGCTCAAGGCCAATGTGTCCCCTCAACACAGTTCTGAGGCTGGGGTGGTGGCTCAGTCACTAAGTGATTGTTAGGCAAGCATGAGGACCTGGGTTCAAGCCCTGGGATCTACTGTTTTAAAACAAGGTATAGGTGTGGTGATGTTTACACTTGTAACCCAGGTCCTGGGAGGGAGGCACAAGCAGATCTCTGGGGCTCACTGGTCACACACAAACAAAAATGGTTCCGATCTGGCTGTGGAGAGGCAGCCCCCTCTCAGATACCACCAGAAGGGCTTTATGTAGGCCATCGTCACAGATGGTGCCTCTCAGGCTACATTTTAATTCCTTCTCAGGAGCCCAACTCCTCACCTCTCCCCAGCACAAAGTCTCATGTAATCAGGGGCTTCATCAGCCGCCATCTGGGAGAGAAAAAGGGTTCGTCTTTAATCTCTGAGTTCTGGATCTAAGGGTTGGTTATTGTGGGGTTGTGGGTAGAGCAAGAAAAAAATTTCAGGCGGCAAGCAATGCATCTGGGCTGGGAAGTGCCTGGCGACATGGCCACGGGGTGTTCAAACGCAACCAGCAAAATCAAGTCCTCGTAGCCAGTGGGGTAGCCGTGTGTGTTACATGAACATGTGACTGCTCACATGTGGGTAAGTGTGTGCCTGAGGGCTTATGAACACACGTGCATGTAAGTGCATGCATGTCTGCTTGAGGGAGTATGCACTCGTGTGTGTGTGTGTGCATACGCACATGCTCTCTCACACATGTATGCAGATCGGAGAATATTCAGTGTCCTCAGTCACCCTCCACCTGATACTTATTTATTTATTTATTCATTTATTTATTTATTTATTTATTTATTTATTTATTTATTCATTTATTTATTCATTTATTCATTTATTCATTTATTTATTTGCTTATTTATTTTGGTTTTTCTGTGTAGCCTTTGGCTGCCCTGGACTCACTTTGTAGACCAGGCTGGCTTCGAACTCACAACGATCTGCCTGCCTCCCCTCCCCAGTGCTGGGGTTAAAGGTGTGCTCCACCCCACCCATCTAACCTTACTTTTTTGAGACAGGCTCTCTCACTGATCCTGGCTCATGCATTCAGTAACAGTGGCTAGGCAACCAACCTCGGGAATCTCCCTGTTCCTGTCCCCTCCTCCATGCTGTGGTTTCAGACACATGCCACCATGCTAGGCTTTTAAATGGGCCTGGGTATCGAACTTGGGTCTTCATGCTTCTGTAACAAGAACTTTACCCACTGAGCCATCCCTCCGGCTCCACTGCTGTCTTTAGGCAGGACCTTTCCCCCAGAGTGATTTAGAAGGTCCTAGCTGAGCCTGTCGTGGTGGAGCAGGCCTTTAATCCCCAAAGGGAGGCAGAGGCAGAGGAAGGTGAATCTCTGTGAGTTTGAGGCCAGCCTGGTCTACAAAGTGAGTCAAGAACAGCCAAGAGAAACCATGTCTTGAAATACCAAAAAAAAAAGGGGAGGAGGGGTTCTAGGTGGCACAGCCCCAAAGGTAGATTCCCCCTCCTTCCCTTCCCTTCTCACCATGCAGAACAGGTAACCCACAGCTACCCTTCACTTACACAGGCAACAGCTTGGAAGGGCCAGGAACTACACATCTGTTCCCAGCACAAACCTAAAGAGCATTTAATTGTGTTCCCCTAACGCCCCACATTCATTTATCTCCTGACAAGTTGTGGACTCATCTCTGAATTAACTTAGAGAAAACCAGACTGCTGGTTTCCAGTCAAAGGTAAGCAAGTACAGTTCCTTACATTTCCAGAGCCGGCCTTCTCCAGGACATCCAAGGGCTCCTTTGAGGCTGGGGGTCCCAGGGACTTGTAATTAGGGATTGGTTTGCACAGCAGCTTTAGTCTGGTAGAGACAGGGCTGTGTGGGGCACACTCATGCAGTCAATCTGTCAGAGTTAAAAAAAAATCGACTGCCAGTACCAGGTCAAGGGCAGATGGGCTCCTCAGGGGACCCTGGCTAACAGCTGGTCTGCATTTGGCAAGAGAAACTACAGCAGACAGTAAACAGCTGTGTGCGGTGCCCAACGGGGTCTTTAAAATGTAATGAGGGCTGGGGAGGTGGCTCGCCTGTAAAGTGCCTGCCAAGCAAGCGTGAGGACCTGAGTTTGGATCCCCAGTATAACTCGGGTGTAAAGGTAGGTGTCTGTAATCCCACACTGGGAGAGCGGGGACAAGCAGACCCCTGCCTAGGCTGATCAGTGCGCTTCAGGTCCAAGGAGCAACCCTGTCTCAAAGCATAAGGTGGAAGTGTTGCAGAGATGGCTCAGTGGTTAGGAGCTAGTGCTCCTCTAGAGGAGAAGCTATACCAGGGGGCTCACAGATGCCTGTGGCTGCAGCTCCAGGAGATCCTGCGCCCTCTTCTGGCCTCCAGTCACACACACACACACACACACACACACACACACACACACACACACACGCATAATTTAAAATAAAGATAAAATCTTTATTTAAAAAAAAATAAGATGGGGAATGATAGAGGAAGGCATCCAGCATCAACCTCTGACCCTACACACACATACCCATGAACATACATCCACAAACACATACATGTGCGCACGTGCGCGCGCGCACACACACACACACACATGAAAGTGACTGCAGCTATCACATATCTGTGATGCAGAGTGTTCACACTTGACCTGGTTCTGTCCCCACATCTCCTCCCTTTTGCACAGACGTCCCCACCGAGTGTACACCACAACCACCACTTTACAAAGGAGGCAGCAGAGACCCTCGGAGAGCGTAAGTAGCTCCTCTAATGTCAAGACAGTCCACACACCATTTTGCCAGATTCCCAACCTGGGTCCTGCAGTGCTCGCAGCTTCCACTAGGACTGTGTTCTTTCTCTACAGATCTGGAGTAGATCTGGAGTTGACCTGCCCTGCAACCTGACCTTCCCTGAGCTGTGGGAATTGCAGAGGCTGATGAACCCTGAACAGGTCAATGAGGACAATCTGATAACATTCTGATTAATTCTCCACTGCCACTCTTGATAGCAACCATGAAAATTCTGAAACGAAGAGTAGGGTGCATGGCTCAGTGGTAGAGCACTTAACTAGAATTCCTCAGTACTTAACCACTGGGGGGCTGGGCCATGGCTCAGTGGTGGTAGGCCACCTGCTTAGAATCTCCCAGTGAGGGGCTGGGGTGTGGCTCAGTGGTAGAGCCCCTGCCTAGAATCCCCCAGTGAGGGCTGGGTGTGGCTCAGTGGTAGAGCACCTGCCTAGAATCCCCCAGTGAGGGGCTGGGGTGTGGCTCAGTGGTAGAGCACCTGCCTAGAATCCCAAGTGAGGGGCTTGGGTGTGGCTCAGTGGTAGAGCACCTGCCTAGAATCCCCCAGTGAGGGGCTGGGGGTGTGGCTCAGTGGTAGAGCACCTGCCTAGAATAAGAGTCCCTGAGTTCCTTCCCTAGTACTGGGAAGAATCTGTCCCCAAATACAATCACATTCTAAAGTAACAGAAATTGGGACTTAAACATATTAATTTGGGGAACACTACTCAGCCTATAAAAGTCCTCTTTACAGGAATATTTTCTATAACCAGCTCTCATGCTATTTTCCTACCCTTAAGTCCCGAAGTAAGGTAGCTCCTGACATACCCTGACTTCCTCCTTCCAGGCTCCTCCCTACCCTACCTGCAAGGCTGGAAGTCGAACAGGAGGGAGCAGGGGTCTCCTGTTCCACACACTCTCATCTGTGGTACATAGGACAGCATCAGGCATACAGTAGGCACTTGGCAGTTGCTGAAGAAATAAATTTAAGCCTGCTTTAAGCAGTCCCCACCCTGGCGACTACAATCTTCTGGGGAGAGATAGCATCCTCCCAGCATGCAAAGTATCCAGGCAAGGACACAAGGAAGGCAGCAAGTAACGGCATTCTCTGCTCTCCTGTAGAACTGCAAAGGGCAAGGACAGAGCAGGGAGACAGCCACAGCCCAAAGAATAACCAAGGTCAAAAGCTGAAGGGTGGAGGCCACTGGGATATAGCAATTCTAAGATACTGAGACAGGGGTGGCTGCTGTGGGGACTCACCCTGTCCCATTTAGGTCTTTGGAAGGGTCTCTGACGACCCTGGAAAAGAGTCTCCCATTCAGAGGTATGTGGTGTAACTGAAAACTCAGCCTCCCCATCCGTGTGCTCTGAGGACCCGAAGAGATGCCCCAGCATATCAGCAAAATCCAGCGCAGTGCATGCAGCATAGCCCATCAGCAAAGAGGGCCTGGTGGGTGCTGATGCTCTTTCCCCATCCCATTCCCAAACCCAAACAGATAAGGCATCCCCTACCCATAGGGAGATGGAGTTTTTCACACAAACTCCCCACCAGCGCCCAGGGACCCCAGCCCTCTCTAGTGCTCACCGGGGCTTTTTCTCCCAGGGTGAAATGCTTCCCCACCCTGCTTCTTAATTAATCTTCTCTCACCCGTGCTGTGCAGCTTCCATAGAGCCTGAGACCCTTTCAGTGGTGGATGTCACTGCTCCCCAGGAGCATCCCAGTAGGAGCCCTGTGCCTTCATGCCTTAATTAGGCAAGTTAATTACTTGCCAACTTGAAGGGCTGATCAGGCCTCTGCAGGAAGCACAGCTCCCAGGGCTGTTCTGGATTCTCACAGACCCAGGATATCCCTGCCTCCCACAGGGCACACAGCTGAGGAGGGGTGTCTGAACACCCCCACGGCACCACATTTATCCTCTAATCAAGAAATCCAGCCTAACGTGATGGCACACACCTGTAATCCCAGCATTCAGGGGGCAGAGACAAAAGGAGCAAGGGTTCAAAGTCAGGCTGAGCTGTGTAGACAAACCCTTACTTTAAACAGATGAAGAATGACAGGCATGGAATAGCGGAATAGCAAAAACCTCTGAGATGAGGATGTGGCTTAGTGATAGAGCACCTACCCAAAATCCCCCGGTGAGAGGCGAGGTGTGTGGCTCAGTGGTAGAGCACCTGCCTAGAATCCCCCAGTGAGAGGCTAGGTGTATGGCTCAGTGGTAGAGCACCTGCCTAGAATCCCCCAGTGAGAGGCTGGTGTGTGGCTCAGTGGTAGAGCACCTGTCTAGAATCCCCCAGTGAGGGGCTGGGGTGTGACTCAGTGGTAGAGCCCCTGCCTAGAATCCCTCAGTGAGGGGCTGGGGTGTGGCTCAGTGGTAGAGCCCCTGCCTAGAATCCCCCAGTGAGGGGCTGG
>NW_026596466.1:417455-428759 GCF_907164565.1 Psammomys obesus | reverse complement strand
GGCTCAGTGGTAGAGCCCCTGCCTAGAATCCCCCAGTGAGGGGCTGGGGTGTGGCTCAGTGGTAGTGCCTCTGCCTAGAATCCTCCAGTGAGGGGCTGGAAGTATGGCTCAATGGAAGGAGTATTTGCCCAGCATGGGCAAGGCCTTAGGTTTAATCCCCAGCATGATAAAAGAAAAGTCTTTAATCCAGGCAGGGATTTTCACAAAACTTCAGACACAAAGTGGGAACTTTGTGTCTGAATATTTCCAGGCATCTGGAAATATTCCGTACATCAAACACCTCACTTGCCAGCAGGAATAGCTCTTGTTATTCTCTCTGTATCCGCTGTGTGCGGGCTGATGGTGGCAGTGGTCCCTGAGACAGCACAGGTACCAATTCTCCTGCCTTCAGCCCAGATCCTAGACTCCATCCCTGTGTTTTTGCCTCCCCAGCAGGTTCAGCCCTAGCTCAGGACAGGACCTGGGGGTGTCCTTCTATAATTAGGACCAGCATGGCCACCATCCGTGAGGCTTAAGCATGTCTCACGTTACAAAGTCTTTTTCACACCAGCTTACCAGAGTTCTCTTGAAGAGATGGTACCCCCACTTTATATATGAGCAAGTTGACCTATAAAAAGAGAAGTATAAAGCCAGAGAGCTAGCTCCTGGTTAAAAGCACTTGCAGCTCTTCCAGAGGACCAGAGTTTGTTTACCAGAATTCACATAGGCAGCTCATAATTGCTTGTAACTCCAGCTCCAGGAGATCTGATATCTCTGCAGGCACCTGGAACACACACACACACACACACACACATGCACACACATGCGCTTAAAATAAAACATTTTTTTTTTTGGCTTTTCAAGACAGGGCTTTAGAATCTGTCTATGTCACTGTCCTGTTCTTTCTGGCTGTCCTGGAACTCACTCTGTAGGCCAGGCAGGCCTTGAACTGAGAAATCCCGCCTCTGCCTCCTGAGTGCTGGGATTAAAGGGCAGCCACTGGCACCACCACTACCCAGCCTCTTTTTCTTTTCTTTTTTCTTTTTTTTAAGGAAAATGTATTGGTTATTCTCTTTCCTCCACCCTAGAGAGCTAGAAGTGCAGGTCTGTGTTTCTACATCTTGCTGGGAAGTATGGTGGGTGCTAGTAATTTCAGATGTCTAACTGCACATCAAAGTAGAGAGATTCAGAAGGCAATTGTGCATGTGAATCTGTGGTTTAAGAGGGGTCTGGCCTGGAGACAGAAATTCAAGGGTTATTGATAAAGTGATAATTTGGAAGCTAGTAGATCAGAGAATTAGCAGAGACCCAAGGTCTGAGCTGTGAGATCCAACCACAGGAGACTGCCAGGGAGGTGGGGGAAGACCCTGGCAGGCCAACCTGTGGGCTAGGAGGCTAATCAGAAGATGTGGGGTCCAGCAAACCAAGTACAAAGGATCTCCCAAAACGACAGTAAACAACTGTGCCTAGCTGTGCTGAGTTGGTTGGGGGCTAGAATTGACCTTGGAGGCCAAAAGCTCTTAGGTGCTTAGCTAGTATGCGATCAGTCAGAAAACTACCAGAGAGGCAAGCCGAGGCTGCGGAGGATTTGAGTGTAGTTTTGTCACAAAGCACAGCAACAAAGCTGACAGTGGCTGGAGTAAAATGGGGGTTGAGGGAAAAGATTTTTTTTTGTTTTGTTTTGCTTTATTTTTGAGACTTGGTTTCACTATATAGTTCAGGCTAGTCTCCAACTCACGATCCTCCCGCCTCAGCCTTCCCAGTGCTGGGATTACAGGCATGTACCACCACACCCAGTGAAAGAGATTTGTTTTTTATTTTTAAGATGAGAGGAACAGTGACATCATTTCTCAAACAGGGACAGAGTAAAAAGAACGGGTGTGTTGCTGATGCGAAATCGTGCCTGTTAAGTCTCACGTCCCAGGGGGCTTTTACCAAATCCAGAAGGTACCAGGCAGCCCACCAGCTCCCGAGGCCACCCCCAGACAGATGTCACCGCTTTCCTAACCATGACTGCGTAAGGTGGATGCCAGGCCTGGAACTGGCTCCTGCCCCCTCCTTCCCCCTCCCTAGCTGAATAATTCAGGTTCTATTCTAAGTTAAAACCAAATAAAGCAATTTAGAATGACTAATTCCTAGTGGAATTTATGTTCCCCAAATGCCTCGCTGGTAGCAATGCTGGGAGCCATTTGTCCCTTTCACTTTAGCTGTGTGGCTTCTGGAAGGAGCTCCCAGACTGGGGTGGCCTTGTTTCTAGCCCCAGAAGCAAGACAGCCCCAAGTGAGACTCTCAACCCTTCCCCCACCTCCTTTTCTTTTTTAGACAGTGTCACATGTAGCCCAGGCTGGCCTTCAATTATTATGAGGCCAGGGATGAATTTGAACTCCTAAACCTCCGGTTCTAGTTTCCTTTCTGTTCTGTGATAAAACAGTCTTGTCCTAAAGAAACATAGCAGAGGAAAAGGGTTATTTAACTCATATTTCCAGGTCACAGTCTATCACTAAAGAAATTCATGACAGGAACTCAAGGAGGAACGTGAAGCAGAAACTATGGAGGAAAGCTATTTGCTGACCTGCACTTTCTTATACAACCCAGGACCAGCAGCCTAGGGATGGGACCGCTCACTGAGGGCTGTGCCCTCCTTCATCACTTAGCAACCACAACAATCCCCATAGACATGTCCAGGGGCCAGTATAAACCGAGCAATCCCTCAGGTGAGATTCCCTTGTGAGGTGACTCTAGGTATGTCAAGTTAACAGTTTAAACTAAGTAGGAAACCTCCCAGAGCGTTCTAGTGCTGGGATTATGAGAGAACAGACATGCACCAGCAATCAGGCTTCCTTCCTCTTCATGGCTCCCTCAGCCTCAAGCAGGACACACAGCAACATGGCTCCCAGCAGAGCTGACCATGCACAAGGTCACCTCAGCACTTAACAGTTGACGAGACAGAGGAAAGTACTGAGCCAAAACAGCTAGGGACTCTCTCACTAGAAAAGGTGGGACACATGTAGGTCCCCCGGGGCTTTGGGAAGGTGGCATGAAGCAGGAAGTTACCCTGCTGCAGGTGACTGACATTGTAAGCGCATGCAAAATGCTGCTCCTGTGAGAACACAATTCTTCCAGGGACCAGAAGAATGGGGTGAAGAACAGGGCTCCCTCATCTTCCCCAAACCACATACCTACCTGTCAATGTAGGCTGTGGCCATCCATACACAAACTGACCTTCTGTTAACAGACCTTGCCCTAGACAGGACACCTGTGACATAAGCATGTGGAGGAGAAAAGGTGTCTGGTGAGTGCAAAGTCCCTGAGGCCAACCTACCATATGTGTTCAAACAACAAGGAGCTGGGCCTTTAATCCCAGCACTTGGCTAGCAAAGACACACAGAGTTCCGGGCCAGCCTGGTCTACACAGGAAGTTCCAGGACATCCAGGACTAGGAAGAAGAAAGAGCCTGACTCAAACAAAGAACAAAGCAAAATTTTACAAACTTTACAAACAAAATGAAGGAGCCTGGAAGCAGAAGCAGGGGTAGGATCTGGGTCAAGCCATGTCACCCTTAGCCCAGCATCCGGCTGGATAAAACACTGTGACTAAACATAACTTGGGGAAAAAAGAGCAGATTTGGCTTACAGGTTACAGCCCATCACAGAGGGAAGTCAAAGCAGAAATTTAAGGCAGGAACTGAAACAGACCACGGAGAAACACATAGGGGCCAGTTCCCCATGGCTTGCTCAGCTATCTTTGTATAGAATCCAGAACCGCTTGATCAGAGGTAGTACCTCCCACAGTGGGCTGGGCCCTCCCCTCCCACATCAATCATTGATCAGAAAATATTTCACAGAGTTGCCTACAGGCAATCTGACATAGACATTTTCTCAGTTGAGCTTTCTCTTATATGGATTTGACAAAACAAACGAAGAAACAAACTAAGGTTGGTTGGACAAGGATGGTTGTGCTGCCTTGCTGCTGGGTCCCCCTTGAGGCTGCCAAGGGCTTTGTATTAGATCCTCCATGACAAATCCAAGCTGGTTGGTGTCTGTATGCCTTGCACATCCCCTCACTTAGAGCACAGGGCCTCTTTGTCTTCTCCTACAATACAGAGGACGGTAGCCAAGAGGCTGGGTAGAATGTTCTGGGTCAGAAGACACAACAGATGGAGGCTGCCCCAAAAAGGAGAGAAAACAGAAGCTGGTGGGAGAAACCGGAAGCTAAAGTAGAAGAAACCGGAAGGTCAAGCAGGAGAACCGGGAAAACAGCTCTGAGGAAAGTACCAAAGAGCAGAGGTTCTTTCAGATGCTCTGTGAGGTGTATGCGTGTTTCCTTTCAAATGAGACTGAAGGACGGGCTGAGTTTCCTGACGGACGACGCAAGGCTGAAACAGGGGCCTGTAGCCCTGTGTTGAGCAGGTTCTCAGGTCAGCTGGACCCTCGTCCACGCTGTGGGGCAAGCAAGAACTTAACACAGGGACTCTGGAGGCATCCAGAAGGCCTGTATTCTGCTTCTCGTTCCTTTTTTGGGAGAAGTTGAGACCCAAGGTCACTCACACGTATGTTAAGCACCTACTGTAGCCAGAGGTACCCATACTGGCCTTCTCATTCATTCTTACAACAGCTTTGGAAAGTGGCATTCCACTTCCAGTTCACAGACAGGGACCGTTCAGAGGAGTTCATGACTAGCAGAAGTTGACACAGCATATGAATTCAAAAAGAGATTTACCTAGATTCTAGCAGTTTCCACCAGCTCACACTGTATGTCATTTCCTGACTTCCAGGCATCAGCAGTCTTAAAGCTTGTCCCTATGGAAGAAAATACTTTGAACAGCTAATTCTCCTAGTCCCCAGAGTTCAAAGGGGCCTCAGTCACTCTTCCCACTGTCAGATTTCCCAGAATGGATCCATACTACTAAATTTATTGTGTTGTAAGCGACTTTTGGAGTATCCCAATAAAGGGCTCTGATTTATAGCTAACACATTATTTTAAATACATTGGCAAATGATAAAAATCACTTCTGAAAATAAACCTCAGGAGAAGCTGTATTACCAGAAGAAAAGAAACAGTGAGATTAGATATTGCATTAAAAGATAGAGTGATGGATTAAGCCCCAAAGCACAAATTTAGTGTGACTTACCAGAAAAAAAAAGTTGGGGGCAGTAAATCCAGAGTGACAATGTGAGTACCGTGTTCCAGTATTTGTCACTTTTATTACACTTTGTTCAGAAGTTGTAGATAGGTCATTATTTTAAAAAGAAAAAGAAAAAAAAAACACATACAATGCTCAATAAAACTTAGAAATGAAAGTCCTTTGTGTGAGGATTCAGGCTGAAACTCTAAATCCGAGTCACTGTGTCAGATCACAGAACATTACATAATGGAAGATCCTTCCCCTTATGTCCATAAAACATCCCAAGGCCAGAAAATGGAAGATCCCCAAAACCCCGCCTAGGAAGGCAGGTGTCTCATCCATCCTTCAAGTGACTTCTACAAACAAAGGAGGGTGGAGCCAGCCCCCTGGTTCTCTTGTCTCCAGAGATCAGAAATTCCTTATCTTGCTCAGACATCCAGAGTAAATTGGATTGTTGTTCTCAGTTGTCCCTTCTTGTAATTAGGTGGCTTCTGTGCTTTGTTGGCCCTGTCTGTGCCTTGCAATGCTTTCTTACCTGGGGTGGGTACGAGTCCCAGCACTGTTGACATTATCAGTGGTCCTGTGACTTGCTCTGAGCACATGTACTGCTGTGAGCACAGACGGGAAGCATATTTGTAATTCTGGAAGAGTGAAGGAACCTGGAGCCCACCCATGTGACTCAAACCCAGAAAAGCAGAGCCCAGAAACACCCCATCTGGCCCATAGACTATGCAATGCGGCAAATGAGTGCTGCCGTGAGTTACTCTGGTCTCTGGATATCTTGTTATACTACATGATTAAAAGAAAACTTGACCTGGGATTACAAGACAAAGCATACTTGCTTCACAGAGTTTAGACCAGAAGTCTTGAATGGAGGGAAGAATGGGAGGATGGATTCAGGCATGAATTCATGGGTGGGTGGATACTTGTATACATGAGTGGATAATGAATGGATGTTGGATACGTGAGTGGATGGATGGATGGATGGACGGATGGATGGACGAACAGATGGATGGATGGATGGATGGATGGATGGATGGATGGATGGATGATGAATACTGTGAGGTCCAAAGGAAACTTTATTTCCCCATATTCTGGCAGTTAGGCAAAAGCCAGCATTCCTCAGGAACTTGTGAAGTCGTTCCCTCCACCAAAGGAGCCATTCTCGTTACCATGGCTTTCTGTGGTTCATAGTATCGTACAAAAGCATGATCTGGCCTCCAGGCTCCTCCAGTATCACAAACACCTGCTACACCTTTCAGAGTCCGTGCTGGCATCCTGGCTCTTTTTGCCTCCCCCCTATCCTAAACTTTCTCCAACTCAGGAGTTTCCCTTCATGCCGCACTCCCAGCTACTCATTTTTATAACCTGGCTATTTCAGTTCTTGATTCTTGTTTTGTCAACTTGGCACAAGGTAGATTATCTGGAATTGTAAGCCAAAGAAACCTTTTCTTCTCCTATGTTGCTCTTGGTCCATGTGTTTTTCACACTAACAGAAGTAAGACTGAAATAAACCCTCAGCTTCCTGGTCCTGATCTTGAGTGATCCCTCAAACAAAGAGGGAACTTTGAGAAAATGCCTCCAAGATATGAAAAGGTTTTTCCTGTGGGGTTTATGTTTTGTATAAGAAAGAAACTGAGCTAGGCGTGATGGTACACACCCATAATCCCAGCACTCAGGAGGCTGAGGCAGGAAGATCTCAAGTTTCAAGCCAAAAAAAAAGAAAAATGATGTATGTAGTGAGTTCAGGGCCCGCTGGGCTACATAGCAAGATCCAAACAAAATAAGTGAGAAAAGAAAAGAGGAGGGAGGGAAGAGGAGAGGAAAGAAGAGAAGAAATATAATGCATACCTGCCAGATTTTTACAAACAGAAATAACAGAAGAGAAATGACAAAATCATCTGGGTGTAGTGGTGCTCAGATTTAATCCCAGCAT
Source organism: Psammomys obesus (assembly GCF_907164565.1). Classification (NCBI taxonomy): domain Eukaryota; kingdom Metazoa; phylum Chordata; class Mammalia; order Rodentia; family Muridae; genus Psammomys; species Psammomys obesus. The sequence continues at coordinate 421,719 of NW_026596466.1, read as the reverse complement.
TCAAGAGGCAGAGGCAGTCAAATCTCTGTGAGTTCGAGGCTGGCCTGGCATATACAGCGAGTTCCAGGACAGCCAGGGCTATGTAGAGAAAATAAAATAATGAAAATCAATAAAATAATGAGATCAAGAGCCAATAGGGGTGGGGAAGACGTCAGGTACACCCACTGTGTGTGAGTGTGTGTCTGTGTGTGCGCAGGAGCACATGTGTGCACTTGTGTGTGGAGGCCAGACCTTTCTCTCAAGTTCATTCCTCAGGTCACCATCCACTTTGGCCTGTATCTTCCCGGCATGAAGCTCACCAATTTGGCTAGGTTAGCTGACCAAGAAGACCCAGGGATCCTCTTATCTACCTCTCCAGAACCTAGATACAATCACATGCCAACCATTCTTTTCTTTCTTGTTTTCTTTCTACAGTTCTGGAGCTCACATTCAGGTCCTTGCATCTGGCCAGCAAGGCCTTCTGAGAGCCATCTCCATGCTCCCAGAATCAGGTACTTTTCTGGCTTCACCTTTTCACTCTTCTGTCAGAAAGTTAACTCCACGTGGCTGGAATTAATCCCCCGGCTTAGCAGTGAGCAGCACAGACTGCTCTCGCAGTGGATCTGAATTAGGTTCTCAGCACCTACACAACGTGGCTCACAACCACCTGCAACTATAGTTTCAGGGGATCCAATGCCCTTTTCTGCCTCCTACAACATTCACAAATCCACACCGAGGCATACACATACACAAATAATAAAAAGTAAAAACAAACAAACAAACAACATGGAGTTGGAGTGGAAGTGCCTGAAAATTATTAGGAGGAATAAATAAATGAACCTAACTATGTGTGAGTTGATACCATAACCACATAGAAAACAATTTTAAGTAATTACTTCAAGTTTGAAGAAATAAATTCCTCTCGAGCTTCAGCACTTAGGTGTTCTTTGAATAAATGAGTGGATCACCCAAGATCAGGACCAGGAAACTGAGGGTTTGTTCCAGTTTTACTTCTGTTAGTGTGAAAAACACATGGACCAAGAGCAACATAGGATAGGAAAAGGTTTCTTTGGCTTACAAATCCAGGTTCGTCCAGGTACTCATGCATGCCTCTGATCCTGGCACTTAAGAGGCAGAGGCAAAAGGGTCTCTGTGAGTTCAAGGCTAGTTTGGATCTCTATAGTAAATTCTAGATCAGCCAGGACTATGTTGTAAGACTTTGTCACAAAACTCAAAAATAAAAAGTTACAGGTTTCTTTGAGGAGAAACAAAGGCAGGAACTTTGTCACATCACATCTATAGTCACAAGCAAAGAGAAACTAACACATCTGTCCTGTCAGCTCATTTGCTAGCTTTCACCTCCATTCTTCCTTTTTTATGTAACCCAGAACCACCTGTCTAGGGAGTGGTTTTGCCCACAGTGGGCTGGGTCTTCCTGGAACAATTAGCAATCTAAACAATCCCCAGCACACATTCCCAAGAGCCAGTCTGATCTTGGCAGTTCCTCAACCGAGGCTGTCCTCTCAGATAACTCCAGGCTGCATCGAGTTGACAGTTAAAATAAATCAAGGCAGGGTCTGCTGTCCCCTCAACTTGGGAGACTTTTTACTCTGGCAACAATTTCTATCATATAAGTCCTAGGAATGTTTTTGTTATTGCTGCAGTTGTCATTCTTGATTAGTTGGCTGGTTGAGGGTTCATTTCAAGAATCACTGATTTCAAACTCCTACTGCTTCCACCTCAACCTCCTCAGTGCTGATATTACAGGTATGGACCACCATGACTGGTCCAGTGTAAGTTCTACTCCATGTCATAAAAATGAGCTACAGGTTGGTTCTATGGCCCAAACTCATGACCCAGCTCCTCTCAAGACTCTACAAATACCTCACTAACCTTCCTCCTCTTCCTCAACACTTCTTCTTTTCTTCCCTTGCCACCATGAAAGCCATTCCTTAGGAAACACTTGCTGTTCTATTTGTTGCCATCACTACCATTCATCTTAAATGGCAGAAATGTATCACATCACGGTTCTGGGAGAAGTCAATAGTAGAGTGCCCGCCAGTATATGCAATGCCTGGCTTCAATTCCTAGTTTTAAAAAATAAAATTAATAAATTATTAATTATTAATAAATATGAAACATTAATGCATGGTTAGGGTTTCATTATTATTATATACTGTGGTTTTAAGCATCTCAACTCTCGTGAATACCAGCTGGACTGATGCTACTTCCCGTGGGTCACCTACCAGGCATTTTTTCATTTTACCCTCCATCACAGTGACTTCCCCAGCTTGCCAAGGCATGGCCCCAGGGGACAGATCTGACACTACACCTTCCAATCTTGGAGGAAGGACAAACCACTGAGAGGAAAAAAAAAAAAAAGAAGCCAAGGAGGAAAAATAACTATTGCCACAAGGACACAACCAATTTCGTTTCTAAAATGCCAGCAGCTTAACACTTTCTCATCGATGTGATCATTAAAGTTACAGTCCCCCTGAGCTAATCAATAATGTCCCCAACTGTTCAACTCTTCACGGACTTTTGCTTCAATAGGTTACTCAAGGAAGCAGCAATCTGTGTGCTGAGTCAGCAAATGTTGGAGTCCTTTCTGCTTTGAAATGTCCCCCTCAGGCTCATGACCACTTGGTCCCCAGCAAGGGGTGCTGTTTGAGGAAACTTTAAGGTGTTTAGTCTATCCAGCAGTAGATCACAGGGAGTAAGCCGTAAAGCTTGTATCAACTGCCAGTACTAATCAGAGCTCTTTACTTTCTGTGTCAACAAACTTGGCCACAAGCTACCACAGCCACAGATCCAGCTGGCCCAGTGGCCATGATTGTGATGGAATGGAATGCTCTGAAACTGTGAGCCAAAACAAACCCTTCCTCCCTTAAGTGGTCCCTGTCAGGTTTTAGTTACTATTTTTATTGCTGCAACCAAATACTTGACCAATGCAACTTAAGGAAGGAAGGCTTTATTTTGGCTCATGTTTACAGGTAACACAGTCCATCATGGCCCTGGGTGGAAGTGGGGCTTTGGGGGGGGGTATGACAGTGGTGGCTTGAGGCAGCTGGTCACACTGTATCCACCATCAGGAAGAAGACAGGCCTGAATGCTGGTGCTCAGTTCATTTTCTTCTCTTTATTCAGTTCTGGACCTCAGCTCAAAGAATGGTCCCACTCACATTTAGGGTGGTTCTTCCTATCTCAGTTAACCTAATCTAGACTATCCCTCACAGACAAGCCCGGAGACTTGTTTCCATGATGATTCTAAGCCCCATCAAATTGACAAACAAGATTAAGCACCACAGATAGACTGCCAAGCAACAAGGAAAGCAATCAAGTCCAGTGAGATGGCTCAGCAGGATAAAGGTGTTTGTACAAGTCTGGTGGCCTGAGTTCAATTCTTAACATGTACATTAAAGTGGAAAAAGAGAACTGACTGCATGGAATCATCCTCTACCACCACATGCACACAGTGACACACTTACATATACATATACACAAGCACACACACATTACTAATAAGTAATTTTTTTAATTTACAAAACCCAGTAACTAATACAGAGTCTTTAGGAGCTAAGGGAGACTTATGCCATTCAAGACAAGAAACTCATTTGCAGACTAAGAAGCTTAGGGAACACTCAAGATTACTTTTTCTGGGAGTCTACCATAGATGTCCTCTGAAAGACTCCACCCAGCAGGGGATCAAAGCAGATACAGAAACTCACAAACTTTGGGAGTCTTATGGAGCAAGGGAGGATAGATGGACCCAGAGAGGACAGAAGCTCCACAAGGAGACCAACAAAGCCAAAAATTCTGGGCCCAGAGGGACCAGCAGAGACTGATGCATCAACAAGGACATGCATGGAGATGACCTAGAATAGAACCTCTGCTCATATGTAGTCCATGGCAGCTCAGTCTCCATGTGAGTACCCTAGTAAGGGGAGCAGAGGCTGACTCTGACATGAACTCAGTTGCCTGCTCTTTAATCACTTCCCCCTAGTGTCGTGACCTTGCCAGTCCACAGAGGAAGAGGATCCAGGCAGTCCTGATGAGGCCTGATAAGATAGGGTCAGATGGTAGAGGAGAAGGACTCCACCTTTCAGTGAACTAGGGGAAGGTAGTTGGGGGGAGAGAAATTGAGGGTAGGACCAGGAGGAGATGAGGGAGGGGGCTACAATCAGGTTAAAAAGTGACTAAATTATAAATATATATATACATATATATATACACAGGCAGATAGATAGATAGATAGATAGATAGATAGATAGATAGATAGATAGATA
>NW_026596466.1:386875-417445 GCF_907164565.1 Psammomys obesus | reverse complement strand
ATAGATAGATAGATAGATAGATAGATAGATAGATAGATAGATAGATAAAATTATCACATTTGATTTTTTTTTAATTTACTTTTGCAGAGAGGTTGGGGGCCGAGCTGTCTACACCAAATATAAAAAGTAAACGTGCTATGGATCTCCAGTTTCATCAAGAGTAGAGAATGTTGAATAATGCCCCTCTTCTCTATGGATCAAATAGTAAGCAATTTTATTTCCAAAGGGATGATAAAACAGGAGGCAGCTGTGTGTGTGTGGGGGGGGTAAGGCAGGACCTGACACTCAGCTCTTCTGTTCAAGGTACCTTGGCTCTGCGCGCCAGCAGATGAAATAACACATTTGTGTATGAAAAGAAGAGACTCAGAACAAAGGACGGAGAACAGTGTATCCCACTCTCAGTGGCCTTGGTGATGCTTGACATTTCTGGGAAATGAATTTAGCACAAAAACCAACAATTCAAAGCCTCGTGCCAAACAACCGATTCGAATAGAACCGGTGAGAGGAGCAACCACGTGATGATGAGGCACTTCCTGAAATAGTCATCCTTTGCTGCTGTTGTTCCCGGCGAGGAGAGGGAGGACAAGTTGTCAAGGGGTGGGAAGCAGGATGGAGGTTGCCTGTTGAGCAAATGTGGGTAGAAGGGACAGTTGTTTTGTTTTGTTCTTTTGTGATTCTCAGTCCACAGTCTTGCAGAGCTGGCCCAGTCATACCTCTAATCTCCTGAGGATTGGGCCATGGATGAGGAAGCACTCTAATGACCAAGTGATACCCCACCATCTCCTCCAGTTTTGCAGGTCCAAAATTGACTTGCCCTTTCATTAATGCCTTCAGTCTATAGAAAATGACACACCCAGGCCATTCCCCAAGTCAGAGAGGCATCTTTCCAGTCCAGCATAGGTATGCTGAGGGGTTGACCCCTCTCACTCACCCCCCCGTCTCACCTGCCTCCTCTGACACAGCCTTGGTAAAATGATGCAACAGCTAATGTTAGTTGTTAAACTGACAGACTCTAGAGTCATTGGGACCATAGGCCTCTGGGCATGCCTGTGGGTATTACCTTGCATTGAAGATCCATCTCAATTGTGGGCAGGACCATGGAGAAAGTGAACTGAGCATCAGCCTGTGTTCATCCCTTTCTGCTCCCTGATTGTGTGCGTCAAGCTGCTTCAAGCTCCTGCTTGTTACTTGTACTTCTCCACCATGATGGACTGTGTACTCTCAAACTATGAGCCAAAATCAACCCTTTCTCTGGTAGGTTGCTTTGGCCACTGGGATGGGAGTAGGATCAGGTGGCTAGAGTTCTGAGCTCAGACCTCAGCCCACTCTCTCACTCATCGAATGACCATAAGCAAACTCATTTCTCTGAGCCCTAACAGTAAAAAGCAACTGGGGAAGTGGGGAGGCGTGTTCATTTTTTAGCTCACAATTCCAGGCTACAGTCCATCACTGTAAGAAAGTCGAGGTAGCAAGAGCTTGAAGCAGCTGGTGGCATCCTATCCACAGTCAAGAGAGAAATACATTAAAGCATGCTTAGCACTAAGATGGCTTTCTTTCCCCTAATACATTCTAGGGCCCAAACCTGGGGACCAGTGGAGTCACCCTCAGGTTGGACCCTTCCACATAAATTAAGACAATCAAGATAGTCCCCTACAAAAGCCAATCTGATCTAGACAGCTACTCACTGAAGTGTTCTTCCCAGTGTTTTCTTTGGAGAACTCAGGGTCTTAAAACACATCATGTTTAAAGACCAGCCTGGGCCCAGTGCAGTGGTGTCCACCTGTAATCTCACCACCTGGAAGGCAAAGGGAAGAGAATCAATAATTAAAGGCTAGCCTAGGTTACACTGTAAGTGTACAGCCTCAGCTACATAGTAAGACCATGTCTCAAAAAAAAAAAAAAAATTACAAATCAGGAGAGAAAAGCAGAGAAAAAGGGGAGGGAGAAAAAATGAAAGGGGAGGGGAAAAAAACAGGAAAGAGGTCCAGGGAGATGGCTCAGTGGATAAGACTGTTTCCTGTGCAAGTATGAGGCCCAGGGCTCCCTAGCGCCCATGTTAAAAGCCAAGCATGGCCACAAATGCACCTGAAACTCCAATACCATGGTGATTCTAGATTGCATCAACAATTAACCAGAATTAACCATTAGGATTGGGACCCCAACTCATCTCTCCAAGTCCTCCATGGCCCTGATGACTTCCAGTCTCCAGAACAATGAGAGGTTACATTTCTGGGGTTTAAACCACCCAGTTTGTGATAGTATGTGACAGTGACCGCAGGAAATGAATTGGGAGCTATTTCCATCTCAGCCCCAGCACCCTTGGTGCCCTGGGTCCCTCATTAGCATTGACAATCAACAGCAGAGGTTGACACATATTGCTGGTGGCCAGTCATCGTAGCAGGACCTTTGAAGATGTTTAATTAAACTCATATCCATTGCATTTCTGTAATTTTTTTTCCATGCGCCACAGCCAACGGTTGTTTTTTCTAGGCCTCTTTTAGCTTCAGCTTTAGAAACACAGTGGACTTGGTAGCACATGCCTGCCATCCCAGCTCTCAGAAGGCTAAGGCATGTGCTGATGGGGTTGCTCAAAGGGTAGGGTAGCTTGCTGATGCAGAGCCTGATGACCTGAGCTTGATTCCCAGTATCTCATGAACCATGGTGTTGCTCACCTGTAAGCCTCGTACTCGGGATGTAGAAGCAGAAGGATGAGGCGCTGTGATTCTGGATACTGGAGACTCTGCCTCAAGAAGACAAAGAGGAGAAAGAAGGGGGGAGCATTAGTATAGAGCTGACTCACCACGAATGTCAGCACGGTGCCCTCTGTCCGTTGCCCGCTCTCACAGTGAGAGTGGCTGCTGCCTCTCTGTCATCAGCCCAGCTCATCCTACATACTATGCTTGGATTCTCATCTGAACGTGTTCAGCACAGTTCATAAGTGCATGCAACCAGCCCCAAAAGAGCTAAGATATTCTCAAAAGAGGAACTTGTGCCCCATGGAGGGATCAGAATTTCCCCGGGAATATTATTCTGGAGGAAGAATAAGGGTCAAAGCCTGGTGCCAGCCTGGGGAGGAATTTGTCTCCTAAGAAGAGATTTCACATGGTTCTGACAACTTGTCAGATCGCCTGTCAGACAGTGATGGGTCAGTGAGGGCCAAGGCCACACGGTGAGCAGAAGTGCCTAATTATGGCATCTCTTGCCCTGAATTTAAACCTACATTTTATTCAGAGCTGCAGAGACAGACTTGGGGTGCAGACACTAGACTTCCTAACTGCTCCTCTTCTCAATGTGTCCACATGGAATAAGCCTCCTCCCTCTGCTTGTCCCTATTGCTTATCTCTTTGATTAGCATCTTGTGAAAGCAGCTGAGCCCAGCTTGTAAGGGCTTCTGGAGCCCATGCGTTACCCCTAAAGACTCTTCTAACGCCCACATTCCAAGGAGCCAAGGGGAGGCCAGAGTGAGACTCAGGCACTGGATGGAGAAGCAAGACCTCACTCCCATTCATCTGGAAAAACTCGGCTTTCTAGTCTGTCGATTAAAAAACAAAACAAACAAACAAAAAAACCCAAACTCTCACATCAAAGGGGCTAACAGACAGTTTGCTCTGGAGCCAAATATGAGTGACCATGATGCAAGAATGTGTTTGTCTGGAATCTTTGCTCACTCCTGCACAAGCCAGGAAACCCCATCTGCTCTCCTTCCCTCAACCCCACCTGCACGGAGAAAACTCCTGGCTAACACGTCATCACCCTGCACGTCATCACCCATCTCTGTGTTTCCCCGCAACCTACCCAAGCAGGGGCTGAATTTTTGACCATATATGGATGGGCACAATCTCAACTCCTACCTGATACATCATCACTCCTCACCTAGCTCTGTAAAAACCCCTTACTTTAGCCTGGCTGCTCAACTTCACTGACGTCCACCTGTGAGATCAGTGAACCTGCCTTTATACTCTTGATCTGGCTTGAACCGGTTTGTTGTGTAGACAGAGAAACCGATAGGAACAGAGACTCAGGTTACCCCAAATTCCATGTTCCAACATGGTAACCTTTTATATTAACAGAGCAAAAGAAGTCATAAGCCAAGGCACCTTTGTTGTTGTTGTTTTGTTTGGGGGGGGAGTGTTTGCTCATTCATTCATATTTTTTTTTCCAGTGCTGGGTCTCACTATGTAGCCTGGCTGTCCTGGAATTCACTAGGTAGACCAGGCTTTCCTTGAACTCACAGAGATCCTCCTGCCTCTGCATGTCTGGTACTGGCATTAAAGGCACACAAGCATCATCACGCCTGGCTTATCAAAGCATTTTCAAATACATTTGTAGCAGGAATGTAGGTAGGTGGGTTACAGCCACATAAGTAGTGAAATACCTGAAGTTGGGTCCTCTGTAAGAGGAGGACTCACTCTTAACTGCTGAGCCATCTCTCCAGCCCCGAGCCAGTCTTTGATTTTGGTTTTTGAGGTGCTGGGGCTGGAACCCAGAGCCGTGTACACGTGTCTACCCCTGTTCTGGACAGCAGCCCTTTGTGTAACTTTTAACTTCTCCTTTTTAACTAAGAATTAGCTTGGAGGTAATAGCTTAAATCACACTGATGAAAATCGATAGAGAGTAAATTAAACATAAAGCTGAATTCATCCTGATCGTGTTCTTCTTTGCCTTTGGCTAATTTGATGACAAAGCAACTGTTTTAATCTTCTAGGCTTAGAGTTTTTTTGTTGCTGGACACCTTGAGAGGAGGGGGTAATTACACAGCCCATGTATCAAAAAGATTAAGGAAACAGAGGGTGAGAATTGGTTTACAAGCATTCTAGGAACTACAGGAACACGGCATGGAGGTATCCAGAGAGTTTCTCAGATTACATCATTTCTCCTCCCTTCCTAGGCACAAATCAATCGATATGACTAAAGCTGATTAGGAGGTGGCCAGGGGACCACGGTCCACTTGTGCCCTGTCCTGGGATGAAAGCCTCCTTATCTTACTAAGAGGCTGGCCAGTTTCAGGGAAAACACTTGTTTTTCTGCAACTGTGTTACCATGGATACAGCATCTGGTCCCCAGCATCTCAATGAAAGAGCCCGGCTTCCTAGGTTTTTGTGCATATCATAATTTAGAATGTGTTTGGTTTTCATTTGCAGCCCAGCCTGCCAGCCCATCTTCCCCCAAGATTCTGCAAAGTTCAACCGTAACGAACATGAATAAATTGTCTCCTCAGCTCCAGCCGCCCCTTGGGAAGATGTATTCCAGGCAGATCAAAAGATTCCCTGGTTGGGGGCTCTCAAGAGTCACCCTTAGAGTCAGAGCAGACCAGGCGTGATAGACTGTGGTCCTTCAAGCAAAATGTCCACCATCCTCAAGTTCTTACTTGTAAGAGTCCATCTGGCCCATGGATGGACTTCTCCCCAGAGGAGGTGGAGGTGAGGAGGATGGTTGGACCCTTGCTTGAGTTTTCCCTAGCCATTTGTATACAATTCGGCTCTACTTGCTTCAGGGTCTTGTAGTCTCAGGGATGGCAAGAGTAGAAAGCTGATTGAAGGGGGTCCTCTGAAGCCAGAGGGGAACCATTGTGCATTCTGGGTAATGACTTTCCAGTGTGCTGCTTCGGAGTCACCCACATTGCTGTCAGTAACCCTTCACCCATGCTCATAAGTATGCCCAAGGGCAACTCTGGTGGAATCATATTTCAGTTTGTTCTTGAGACCTCATGAGGGGGAGGGTAGACCTTGTTGTGTAAGTCTTCACAGAGACAGAATCCTTGAAATGCCAGGGTTATCTAGGAGGCTTCCGTGAAGACCTCATGGACTGATGGCAATTGGCTTTTGCTTCCAGATTTACATCTCGTGGATGGCCAGGGACTTAACACCTCTGCCAATCATGAATTCATTCTTGGACCAAGAGGTGCAATTAACTGGACCAGTTTGCATAGACTGAAGTGAAGGAGAGACTTGGTGAGGCCTTAGAGAGAAGGAGGGGCTTGCTTGAGAGGGATCATGGGGGATGGGAGAGGCTTCCCTTTCAAGCTGGGAAAGGAGCTTTCAAGGGTGAGAATGAAAGAATTAGGGAGAGAGACAGAGAGAGAAACATGTCACCAGAGGTATGTGGAGGTCAGAGGAGCCTCCTTAGACAGCAGCCTGCAGAAAATTCTCCCAGGCAGTCCTCCTGAGGGGTCCTGAACCAAACCGCAGAACAAGGAAAGAGCTGACTCTCTATCATCTTTCTTGGGTAGTGGGAAGTTTTGTATCACATGATTCAGTGCAACACAGAGCATGGAGAAGCCAGGTACATGCTAGGACCATCATGTCTGGGGGCTTTGGTAGCCATTGAGCAGACAACCACTTAAGTCCATCCAAAGGCCAGTTAGGCATGGACTGATCTCTTTAGGCTTCAGATTTTGATTTAAAGATGTAGGCCCCGTGATCTAACCACTACAAAGGACAACAGTTTCCATGCAGTTGGGTGAAACCTCCGCCTCCAGGAGCTGAACAGATATGGCCTGGAGTTCACAGCAAAGTCAGAGCTTAGACACAGGTGACAGGTCAGGGAGTTCTGGAATCATCTAGAACCTCAACCATTTTATCTCTCAGGTCAATAGACAGCATCAACTTTGAGGACAACAAAGGACAAGTGGCTGAAACCTCAGGTTCGGCGGTAGTGTCAGAGCGGGGTGGCCAGGGTGGTGGACCGAGAGGCCAGAATGGAGAGTTGATATACAAATGTCTACACAAAGAAGAGCTTCGGGCCGGGAGTGTAGCTTACCTGGTAGAGGGCTTGCCTGAGGCTTTGGGTGCCATCCCCTAGGACTGCATAAATTGGGTGTGGTGGTACACACCTATAATCTCATCACTCAGGAAAGGGAGGAAGGAAGGTCAGGTGTTAGGCTAATCCTTGGCTACTGAGAGTCTGAGGCCAATCTGGGGTACATGAAACCCAGTCTCAAAAAGAAAAAAGAAAAGACTTTGTGCCAAGAATGGTGGTACATGCCCGTAGTCTCAGCACTTGACCCTTAAGGGGCTGAGGAAGGAAGGACGGTTAAGAGGAAGGAAGGGAGAGAGAGAGAAAAGGAGGGAGGAAAAGGGGAAGGAAGCAAGCGAAGCCAGCCAACTTACTTTTGACAGATATGTCAAGGCCCCTTGCCTTTGTGGAATCCATGGCCACATACTATTAATAATATTTTGGTGCCTTTTACAGCTGGGCCTTAGTATTTTCTTGATCAGGGCATTTGGATTTTTTTTTAAATAGCGGAATTCTGAGCTAATTAGGCCATTATTCTTCAAAGATTTAATTTGCTTTGATGGGCTAATCTATAATCATATTTCCAAACAGCTTCTATTTAATTACTGCACAAAATGAATGAGGTTCTGGGGCAATTTGTGTCTGATAAACTCACTGCTGTGGTCTGAATGTTTGTGTCTGCCCCCAGAGCCACACAAGAAAACTGAACTTCCAAGGTGGTAGCAGTTGGGAGTTAAGGCAGGAAAGTCCAGAGTTCAAAGCCAACCTGGGCTATAGGTAAGACTGAGAAGGGATGGGGGAAGGGATCTGGTTCAAGTGCATAAGGAGCCTGCTGTGCAAGCACGGGTGTTGGTACTTTTTAATAAACTCTTTTATTTACATTTTTTATATCTCTTTCTCCCTATTCCACCCCAATCCCTTCCAACACCCCAACACCAGGTAGGAGAGAGAAAGGGCTAGTGGAGGAAGGGACACAGTTCTCTTAGCTGCTTCCTGCTGGTCAGGGTTATTGGGTTCCTTAGAGCCAGTCCAATCCTCGTTTCAGGAGATCTCCAACTTCTTGTTTCACAACAGCAGCTGGGAGCCACAGGGGGAAGCAGCATCAGCTTGGTCTTTCGCTTTGCTCCACACTCTCTGGGCCCTGGCACTTATTCTTTCTCTAGAATCTGCAGCTATCAAAGAGCTCCACTCAGAGCTGGCATGAGTCAAATAGTTTGTTGCCGTGGAATATCTGAATCAGTCCCACCTCCCACATCTGGGACCAAAACAAAAACATGTTTATATACACAACACATGGGTGCCAGAGTTTAGAACGCAAACATCCGCATAAAAAGTCAGGGTGGTAATACACACTTGTAAACCCAAAACTGGGAAGACAGGAGGGCATTACAGGCTCACTAGTGTAGTGGAATGGCAAGCTCCACGTGAGAGGCTCTGTCTCAAAAAATAGCATAGAAAGCAGTAGAAGAAATTTGAAGTTGGCCTCTGCTTTAGACACACATACACACAAAGGAGAAAGGGAGAAGGAGGGGGGAAGAGAAAGGTAGGAAAGGAAGAAGAGAGAAGAGAAGGGGAAAGGGGAGGAGAGGGGAGAAAAAGACCCTGGATTTGGGAAGTGATTTGGTCATGAGGGTGGAGCCTCGTGAACAGCATTAGTACCCTTATAAAAGAGGTCTTCAGAGCCACATCCACCACATGAGCATATAATAGTAGCAGGAGAACCAGCTACACACTGCAGCTAGCAACCCTCCCTCTTTAGGGAACTTCACTTGGGTAAAGCCTGTATCTTAATTAGGATTTCTATTGCTGTGACAAAACACCAGGACCAAAAGCAACTTGTAGAGAAAGGGGTTTGTTTCAGTTTTCCATGCTCAGGGCACACTCCACCACGGAGGAAACTCAGGACAGGAACTAAAGGCAGGAACCTGAAAGTAGGAACTGAAGCAGAGGCCAGAAAGGAATGTTGCTTACTTCTTTGCTCCACATGGTTGGCTCAGCCTACTTTCTTATACCATCCACAACCACTTGCCTAGCAATGCGATCATCTCTACCTTCTCCCTCCCTCCCCCACCCCCGCAGTGAGCTGGGCCTGCCCACATCAGTTATTAATCAAGAAAATGCACAATATACTTCTGCAAATCTTATGGGGACATTTTCTCAATTAAGTTCCTTCTTCCCAGTGATTCCAGTTTGTGTCAAGTTGATGTAAAGCTAACCAGCATAGCCAGATTCTTGGCTGTACTGCAGAAGACTTTTGTGAGCAAACCAGAGGAAGGTGGTGCTAGTGGGATTAAGATGAAGGATGGGTGTGAGCGTTAATGGTTTTTTTTTAAGATTCTTTTTTTCAATGGCACGTATGTAGGAGGACAGTGCGTGTGCTTTTGTGAGTGCAAGCGCCTGTGGAGATCCGAATAGGCCATCAGATGCCCTGGAATTGGTGTTACTGGTGGTTGTGAGCCACACGATACGAGTGTTGGAAATCGAACCCAGGTCTGCTATGGGAGAGGCATGAGTTCTTAACGACCAAACCATCTCTCTAGCCCCCAAACTCTAAATGTAAGTGCAAGCGCGAGAGAAAGGAGATCTTGGAAAAACAAGGCTACTCCATGCAAAGCATGGGTGCAAGCGTCTAAGAGAGTCAGTTGTCTGTAGCTATTATAATAGCTATATACCTGGTCCTGGGTCCCTCTGAGTTAGGACTGCGAAGGATGCCATTTACAACAAAGTCTAAAGATTAAGCAAAGCGGGCTGGAGAGATGGCTCAGAGGTTAAGAGCACTGGCTGCTCTTCCAGAGGTCCTGAATTCAATTCCCAGCAACCACATGGTCCCTCACAACCATCTATAATAAGATCCAGTGTCTTCTTCTGGCGTGCAAGTGTATATGCAGAGAGAACATTGTATACATAATAAATAAATAAATAAATAAATAAATAAATATTTTTAAAAAAGATTAAGCAAAGCTTCACACTTAAGTAAAAATTTTTAAATGAAGTGAAAATATTAAGATGTAACTCAGTTTTATTAATTTCTGCTAAGTAATTTCTCTTTTGTAGTGAAATGTGAAGGTAGTTTGACAAGGTACCTCATTTAGACTTAGGCATGAGAAAAGCGTGTTAACATTAGACTCTAAGTAAGCATATTGTGCTTTTTAAAGATCCTTTTCTGAGGTGTTGTTAGGAAGAGAAAAATCCCTGGAGGCCACTTAGATTTCATTGGTCGAATTTGTTTTCTTTCTTGTTGTTTTACTGTTTTTTTGTTTTTCAAGACAGGGTTTCTCTGTGCAGCCTTGGCTGTCCTGAACTCACTTTATAGACTAGGCTGGCCTTGAACTCACGTACGTACGTATGTATTTATTGATGGTGGAGGGTGGGGCAACTTTTGGAAGTCCACCTTGTGGATCCTGGGAATCGAATCCAGGCAGTCAGACTTGGCAGCAGATGTCTTTACCCACTGAGCCATCTCACCAGCCTGTCCTTATTTTCTTGAAGCAGAGTTTCTCACAGGAGCTGAGCATTTTCCAGGAAGTTTCAGGGATCCTCCAGTCTCTGCCTGCCTATTGCTGAGAGGTTGATGGCGTGTGCTTGCCACTCCTGCGGGGTTTTTTTTTGTTTTGACAGTTGTAGCCCCACCTGACTTGGGATTTACCATGTAGGCCAGCCTGGCCTCCAATACACAGAGCTCAGCCTGCCTTTTTGCCTCCTGAGTACTGGGATTAAAATCCTGCGCCACTGTGCCCAGGAAACAGGAAGTGTCTTGCATGTTTTGTTTTGTTAAGCCAGAGTCTCACTACATAGCTCCAGAATTTGCTGTGGAGACCAGACTAGCCTCCAACTCTCAGAGATCCATGTGTGTCCTCCCGAGAGCTGATGTTAGTGGTGGATACCACTGTGCCAGGCCTGGGCCTGGCTTTTACGTGGATGTTAAAGACTGACTTCAGGTCCTCATGCTTATGTGGGAATCAGTCTCCTGGCTAAGCGTCCTCCCCAGCCTCCGTTTGCTTTTTAAAGGCAAGTTCTCGCTCTACAGCCCAGTCTGGTCACAAACTGTGATCTTCCTGCCCTGTGCAGGGCTAGGATGTCAGGCAGGTGCCACACCAGCCAACTGATCAGTTATGCGATCAGTTTGATGCAGTGAAGCAAGCAGCAGAGAAAACTCACTAGACAAGCAAAGCATCCTCCGTGCACGGGACCCTCGGGATGGATTTCCTTCTCTTCCCTCTGACCGTGAGAGGTATGGTCTAGGAGGAAAAGGTCGCAAGGCTGGCAACAAAGGCAAGCGGATAGAGCCGGGTGTACCCAGTTGTCCCCAGTCTACCTGGGACTGCACCAGTTTTACCACTGGAAAAAAAAAAAAAAAAAAAAGACCTGGACTGAGAGACTACAGTATGAGGCGGTGGGTAAGGGTTCAGGAGGCAGAGGCAGGCGGATCTCCGTAAGCCTGAGGCCAGCCTGGTCTGCTTAGCAAGTTCCAGGCCAGCCAACGCTATATATTAAGAGACCCTGTCTCACTCACCCTCATCCTCACACACACTTCATCCATATCATTAAAAATTAAACACCTAAAATATTAAGGGCCATTGAGATGGCTCAGCGGGTAGAGGTGCGTGCCTCCAAGCCTGATGATCTGAGTTCAGACCCTGGGACCCTTATAGTAGAAGAGAACCAGCTCCCTCAAGTTGTCCTATAGCCTTCTGGTACCACACCATTAAATAAATAAATAGATAAATAAATAAATAGTGCAATTTAGTTTTTTAAGCTAAATAAAATAATTTTTAAGTCCCAGAGTGGCTGAGAAACCCTCTAGTTCCAAGCAAGAGAAAAAGGGATGCTCCAAGATGGATTTTTAAAACGTAGCTTCCAAGCCTTGGCTCACAGCTATAGCAGAAAATGCAGGGGAAGGGTGGGGAGGCATTGAAGTGCAGCCGGAAGGGAGGGGAAGGGCTTGCCACCTATTGGATGTGGGGAAATCGAGGCTCCGGTAGACTACATCTGAGAGGCAGAGAGGACGTGGGAGGGTGTCACTCAGGAGCACAGAGCAGTGTAATTTCTCAAGGACTCCTGGGAATGCAGTGAGAAAAGGAGCATGAGGGGGCAGACACGCCAGGCAGGAGGCTGCCGCCCACACCCAGGGGCCCTTCTGGAGGCTGGAGGAAGTCCGAAGGGATGGAGAGGTGGCCGCAGACCCACTCCGAGACCCGACAGGTTTTAGATAAGCAGCACATCTGTCTTTCCAGCTCTTCCCCCAGGCCAACCCTTTCCTGAGGCTACAGTCATCCCTAACTTCCTGGTCATTTCCAACCCAGCTTGTGTGGTCTCCTGCACACGGAGCAAGTCTTTGACATGTCTTTCCAAAAAGCCCCTCTTGTGGGCCGGGAAGATAGCTCCTGCTGGAGTAAGGGGAAAGTCAGAACCCTGGTGTCAGCCATAGGGTGAACTTGTAGGCTAAGAAGAGATCTCACAGCCCTGACAGCTAGTGGGGCGGGCGCCTAGCAAGAAAAGCTGGAGCTGAGACAGCGACAGGTCAGTGATGGGCGGGGCCACACCTTGACCAGGACTGCTTAGCAACGCATGGCTCTTGCCCATTATCTAAACCTAAACCTTGTGTCAGGCGGCTGGAGATGGATTTGGGGAAGGGGTTGCTAGGTTTCTTTCTTTTTCACCTTCCCAGTGTGGCCACACTGAATGACTCTCCCTCATCTTTTTTCTTTTCCAATGTTTGTTTAATTGGTTTATTGAGGACAGGTGGCTGAGCTGAGCCTCTTAGGGCTGCCAGGACCCAGGCTCTGGTCCCAGCAACGCTGGAACATCATAACAGAAGAGACAGTTAAACGTAGGATTACAGTGGGGCGGGGGGAGGGGTGCAGAAACATGTCAGCCTCTGGTTTTTTGGTGCAGCCTTGGAAAGGGGGGACATGCTTATGCGTTTCTGGTTTACTCAAGTGTGGGCCGTGTCTTCGGCTGTATCATTATCTTGAAATAAAAGGGGTGTTGGGGGTGGGGAGATGGTTCATCTGGTAAACAGAATGCTCTGACAAGCATGGGGACCTGAGTGCAGCCTCCACTAGCCTGGCCAGCCAACAAGCCCCAGGCCTTCTCCCCTCTCCACATCCCCAGCACTGAGGTACATGAAGATATGTCTGTCTTTTACTTACATGGGTACCAGAAATCCAAAGTCAGGTTCTTGTCCTTGCTGGCTCTTTACTTCAGTCATGTCCTCAGCCTGGTTTAAAAAATAATAATAATAATAATTTTGCACACAGCTAGAGGTCTGGAATCTCAGGAGAGAGCCCAGCCTGTCTGTGGCTGGTCCCTATTCATACGGTGGAGGCATTGAATCTGCCATGGAAAAGCAGTCACAGAAATGAGATCTAGCCAGGCAGACATTGACTCTCAGGAGCTAATCCAAGCCACTGGCCACTTCGAAGAGACCAAGACCCTCCAGGGACCTTGTCTTTGCTATCTCGCCCTTAACAAAGCTGTTCACTAATCCTTGCTGCCTGCAATCCATCAATAGGATGGCAAGAGTCTGCCAAAATAGTGACCAAGAATACAGATGGCGTCTGGGCACAGCTACAGAAAAATAGGACCAGTTTCAGATGCCAGTCATGTACACGTCCTGGCAAGAGTCTACATGCTCTAAAGAGAAACACTTGTGCCTTCCCTTTGGCCACCAGACAATGGTCCCCATAGAATTGAAATTTTTCCAGGAGCCCCATGCTGGGGGAAGGGAAAGGATGGAGCCTAGTGCCAGCCAGAGTAGAAATCTCTTCCTGTCTCTCAGGATGAGATTTCGCACAACTTTTACCACTTTGCAGGAGACACTGGAGCTGAGACAGTGATGAGTTAGTAATGGGCTGGGCCATACCTCAACCAGGACAGCTTAGGGATGCATACCTCTGTGTGTGTGTGTGTGTGTGTGTGTGTGTGTGTGTGTGTTTGTGTGTGGTGTATACTCACATATGGTGTGCATGCATGTGGTGTGTGTGTTATACACATGTGATGTGTGTATGGTTTGTATGTATATAATGGGCAGAAGACAACTTGGTTCTCTCCTTCTACCATGTCAATCATTAGGCTGGCAGCAAGCACCTTTGCTCAACAAGCCATCTTGCTGGCCCCATCCCTCCTGTCCTCTATGTAAACCTAAACTCATCTCATGACCCTGAAGATGGACTTGGAGTGGGAGGAGGGGGATTGTCAGAAATGGATCTCATCATTTGTTCTTCTCCATGTGACCATATTGAACAAATCTCCGTTCTTTGTTGTTTATTGTGATCTCTTTCTCTCTCTCTTTCTCTCTCTCTCTCAGATATAAATATCTATGAAACTCACTGAGCAGATGAGGATGAACTCGAGCTATTTGTTCTCCTGTGTCTACCTCCCAAATGCTGGGTTTATAGGCATGTACACCACCCTGGTTTATGGAATGCTGGAGATCAAACCCAGTGCTTTGTGTGTGCTAGTCAGGCACTCTAGTGAGTAGGTTACATCCCAGCCCCCTCCTCCCTCCCTGGGCTTCATGAAGGTCTTCAAAGGCTGCTCTAGAGATGGACTGCAGATGTTGGGGTCAACAGTGGAAATGTACTGCCTCCCAGTCTAAAGACTACATATTGGAGACCAAAGTGTTCAGGAAGGCTAGTGCCTTCCCAGAGCTGGCCTCCTTCACCCTTTAGTGACTGCCTTCTCTTCTGGGGCTTTGCCTGATGGGCTGGTCAGTTTTTGTCACCTTGATGCAAGCTCAGGTCATCTGAGAAGAGGGAGCCTCAACTGAAAAAAAACAAAACAAAAACACCCCATCAGATTGGCCTGTAGGTAAGTCTATGGGGTGTATCCTTGGTTAATGATTGATGTGGGGGGGGGCCAGTCCACTGAGTGGGCAGTTGCTTCCAGAAGGTATAAGAAAGGGAGCTGAACATGAGCCAGGAGAGCAAGCCAGTAAAAAGTGTTCCTCCATGTCTGCCCAAAGTTTTGTCTTAGCTTCCTTCTGTGATGGACTGTGATCAGAACATGGAGGCCAAATAAACCCTTTCCTCCCCAAGTTGCTTTTGGTTGTTTATCATTGCAACAGAAACCAAATCAAAACACCTGGTCATCCCTCTTTACGCACGTGGCTCCTTTCCCGTTCTCATAAGGACACTGATCCTCTTGATAGGGGCACATCCTAATGTTAATGACCTGGCAAAAGTGAATGCAATTTAGAGAGATACTTGTGTCCCTCAGATTGACTATCAGATTGACTATTCAAACAATGGACTCCAAAACCTAAAATTCTCCCGAGGAATCTCATGCTGAGAAGACCCTAATGCCTGGGTCAGCCAGAGGGGAAATCTTTCTCCCAGAAAGAGATTTGCAACTTGTTAGACCACCTTACGCAAGAAGCAATGATATGCAGGCCAGACCACACCTTGACCACTGAGGTCTGGAAAACAAAGGCCTTCTACTTGAACCTTAATCTCACTTCAGGACCCAGAAGATGCACCCCCGGGAGGGTGATGTTCCCAGGGAAACTGAGGACTCCTTAATATCATTTAAAAAAAAAAATAAAGAACTTACAAACACATTCAGAAGAAAGCTGGGGGACAATTGGTGTTTAAAGGGAAAAGATTACTGATTAGGTGGCAAACCCCAGCAGCTGCCAAGAGAGAGAAAACCCTGCCTTTTAAGTTAGGTGTGGAATAGAAATAGAGACAGCTTCTTAGGAAATGGAAAAGGACACTCAAGATTGGAAGTGGGCTAGCTGAGGAAAGAGCCCAAAAGGGTACTGGGGCACCTGGTACATGGTCCTTCCTGACCCCTGCTCCCAAGTGCATTTCCAGGGCTTTGTTTTGTGCATGCTTCGTCCCCTAAATGATGCTGAGGTGAGGAAGGACTTCCACTGTCTCCGAAAACTGGCTTGTTTTACCTATTAACCTGGATGTACCTTTCTCAGTCTCTACTCTCTTATCACAGAAGCTTGTTAAAAGGGGGAAAAAATATGCTGTAGAGATCACCAAGAAGCCCTGGAGGTGACTGACAAGCAGTAGGAAGCATGCTACTTGCTTTAGGGCAACAAGCAGGGCTGAAGCCCAGGAACCACATTGGCGTTCCTGTCTCCTTCCCCTTCAGTCTTTCTCTGCTCTGAGAATCCAGCCCGGCCTTCTGTTGGCGTCTCATCCCACTACTTGTGCAAGCCTAGCTTTCTGGCCCATCTTTACTTCACTGATCGGTCCTCTCTCACAGTGGGCTCGTTGGACCTTGAAGCCGGGGCTCCCAGGGCTGCTGTACCCTCAGTCAGTGCAGGCTGCTCCCAGAAGTGACATTGGATCCTGTCACACACATAACCGGAGCCCTCGGACAGCTGCAGTGCCTCTGAGATGCCCATAAAGACATCATTTGCTGGGAGGAGGGACCAGGATACCGAAGAAATTTGTTCAAGATCTCTTTATGTACCTAAATTCTTTGGGTTAAAAAATAGGAAGGCAATTTCACATGTGTGCATGCGTGGTGTGTGTGTGTGTGTGTGTGTATGTACTGGCATGTAAATGTGCAGGCCAGAGGTCAACCTGAGCCGTCGTTCCTCAGAAACCACCCACCTTGCTTTTATGGACAAGATCGTTCACTGGCCTGGAGCTCACCAAGTAGGCTTGGCTGGCCGGGTCCCAGAGATCCACCACTCAACCACTCTCTTCCTTCCCTGAACTCAAATTATAAGCACATTTCCACACTTAGCTTGCTTTTTTTTTTAGATTTATTTAGTGTGTGTGAGAAAGAGAGAGAGAGAGAGAGAGAGAGAGAGAGAGAGAGAAAACAAGTACAGAGGCCAGAGGACAACAGTCAGCAGGCAATGCTCTCCACCCACTATCTAGGCTCCAGATGTGGAACTCAGCTCATCAGGCTTGGCAGCAAGCACCTTTTCCTTCTGAGCTATCTTGCCTGCCCAGTCCATACCAGCTTTTCTTACAAGGGTGATGGGACTTGAACTCAGTTCTTCAAGCTTGTGTGGCAAGCATTTTATTAACTGAGCCATCTCCTCGACCCCAAAGAGGCTTGCTTCTTCTGCTTTTCTTTCTTTCTTTCTTTCTTTCTTTCTTTCTTTCTTTCTTTCTTTCTTTCTTTCTTTCTTTCTTTCTTTCTTTCTTTCTACCTTCCTTCCTTCCTTCCTTCCTTCCTTCCTTCCTTCCTTCCTTCCTTCTTTCTTTCTTTCTTTCTTTCTTTCTTTCTTTTTTGTTTTGTTTTTGTCTTTTTGAGACAGGGTTTCTTTTTTAGTCCTGACAAACTTTGTAGACCAGGCTAACCTGGAACTCACAGAGATCCACCTGCCTCTGCCTTCTGAGTGTTGGGACTAAAGGTGTGTGTCACCATGCCCCGCTCGAGAAAGGCAATTTGTGCATCCCAAGTCTTTCCCTTTCTGACTTGAATCTGTCAGTGAGGTTTCCTGGAAATCCCTCCAATCTCTGATCTACACCAAAGGGGTACTTGTACCCCTATTTTCATAGCAAGTGGGATTTTTTTTTATATTTTGAATTTTTAATTTTATGTGTACGAGTGTTTTGCCTGCATGTGTGTTACCATCCCTAACTCCAGTTACAAGGAATGTGATGCCCCTTCTGACCTCCCAAGGGCACTGTGCACATTTGGAGCACAGACTTACACTTTGGCACACACACGCACATACAGTTGAGTAGATATGAAAGAACTTGGAGGACACAATGCTGAGTGAGATCAGTAAGATGAAAAAGGATATAGGATTTCCCGTTCGCCTCCACTGCCCCAGTGCAGGGATTAGAATAGCGCACCACCCCACCTAAATTTTGCCAGGCTGGGAGCTACTTGATCCGAGCCAAGCGTATGTTGTACGTATGTTGCATAGAAAGTTAAACCAGAGTGGCCGCGTAATCCAGCAATTCCTCTTCTGGTTGAACCGTATTCGATCGAACGCACACATCCCATTTTGCTGGCCACTCGCTCGCTCCCGAGGATAATACTGTTCTTAGGAGCAATAGGCGCATGCCTAGCCAAGCCCCCCCACCCCACTTTCCACTTGTTTTCATATATACCAGAAGTGGAATTGCCGGAATGTTTCAGACTAAATGTACGAACCCTTGTGTGTTTTTCAAAAGATTTAGTTTTAACCAGTTTTTATCATTGTTGTTGTCTGAAACTAGGTCTTAATATATTCCAGGCTCGCCAAAGGGTGGCTGTGAACTTCTGACCCTCCTGTCTCCTTTTTAAATGCTGGGATTACAGCATCACGACTCTGGCTTTTGAGGGCGGCAGACTGCGCCCAGTGCACGCTAGGGGAGCACTCTGCCGGCTGGCCACCTCTGCAGTCCACTCTCAACCTTTTGATATGTACAGTTCCATAGCATTGTGCATATTCACTTTACTACGGAACAGATTCCCCAAACCGTTTTTGAATTTAAATTTTTTTTTTTTTTCAGAATTGCTAAAGTGAGATTCGACAGTAACTTGCTATTCCCTTTCGCAGGCTCTGGGAGGCACGGTTCTTTTTCTCTCTGTGAATCTCATTACTCTGGGGACCTTACAGTGTTACAGTAGCATTGGGAGCGCAGTAAGAGAAAGCTGATGCCCCTCACCCAAAAAGGAGACTACCCCTGGGTGCCACTACTTTCTCCATTGAGTTAATCCAGGGGAGGGGCTAGAGAGAAGGCTCGGCAGCTAAGGACCCTTAACTGCTCTCACAGAGGAATGTGGCTCTTAGCAAGCCACATGGGAGTTCACACCTGTCTGTAGCTCTAGTTCCAGGGTATCTTCTGGCCTCCTTGGGTACCAGGTACACACGTGGTGCACAGACAACATGAAGGCAAGAAACATACACAATAAAATAAAGACAAATGTTAAGAAAAAAAAATAGAGTTAATCCCGTTGGTTCAGCCAATTACCTGGCCACGGGACCACCGCTCAGGAAGGCAGGCTCAGCTCAAGCTAAACTAAAGAGACAGGAGGAGTACTCACCCTTTCGATGGGATAGTGTACTTCACACACAGGCAGTACCCTCAGGCGGAGTCCCTTACAGAATGCAGCCGCGCAGCAGCAAGTCTGCCTCCTTCTCTGATCACTCAGAAAAGCATAACTTTCCCTTTTCTCTCTGTTTGAAGCATTCTTTCCCTAACACTTTGGACTTCACTCTTCTCCCCACCATGTGCGCTCTTGTAACCCCAGCACTGGGGAGGTGGAGGCAAATGGATCCTTAGGGCTCCCTGGCCACCCAGACTAGCCTACTGGACAAGTTCCAGACCAGTGAAAGACTCTCCCCACCAAAAAAAAAAAAAAAAAAAAAAAAAAAAAAAAAAAAGGAAAGAAAAGAAAAAAGAAACAAAAACTAAAGTGGAGAGCACTTGAGGAACATCTGGCCTTCACACACACACACAGAGAGAGAGAGAGAGAGAGAGAGAGAGAGAGAGAGAGAGCTATGTCTGGGGCCCGGCCCTGTGCTATGTTCTTTTTGGCAATTTGGCCTCTTAGCTTGAGTATGGTGCAGTACATTAGGTTAGTTGGCAGGAAAGACCTCTCAGCCCTTATGATCTGGGCTTGGCATCCTGAGAGCCATTCCCAAAGCCCTGTCATTAGTTATTTGTTTTCCTCCTCCCCTTCTAGCACCCCTCCCCTGGTCCAGCCATTGCACTCCGCTAATGAGTCCCAAGGAGATGCTGCCTCGCCAGGAACCACCCTTCCCATTGGCAGACTAGAAGCCCTTAGAGCCTCTGGCACACTTGGCTCTTCGAAGTGCGGCCTGACTTAGAGTTTCCATGGTGATGGCACCTGTAGTCACAGCTTTGGCTTGTTGCCAGAGCAGATAACAATCAGACTCCATCCAGATGCACCTGCAACTGGAGGGGACAAAGATGCTAAGTGGGGAGGGGTCTCTCCTAGTCTTCTCTCCACTCACTCACCTTTCAGCCAGGAGTACTAGGCCTCAGGGGACTATCCCCCAGGCCTAGAGGACCAAGGGCTTCCTAGCTCCTGCTGTGACCTTTTAGACTTGCCTTCCACCTGCTGTGTGACCCTGAGCCAATCCCAACCACTCTGAGCCTTCCTAAAACAGGCACGGTACCAAATTGGTCTCAAAGGATTCGAAACACCTGCACATGTAATAATTCTGGTCCAGAGCTGTCATAGCGATGAGAAAGTTGCAGCGGATGGTGATGGTCCGCCCCTCCCCCACTTTCCACCTGTTCTACCCAGCTGGATTAAAATATATGCGTGGGGCTAGGTTTGTACCTTGTAAACACAAGGACTTGAATTTGACCTCAGAACCCGTGTAAAAAAGGCCAAAGCAGCACCTTCCTGTGATCCCAACACAGGGGAGGTGGACACAGGCAGATCCCTTTTGCTTGCTGGCCAGACAGTCTAGCCTACTTGGTGAGTTCTAGGCCAGTGAGAGACACTGTCTCAAAACAAACAATCACAGCCATAGAGATGGCTCAGTGGGTTACCTGGTGATCTGAGTTTAATCCTCTGGCCACATCTGGTCCCCAGGGCCTTCTACCCAGACCTAATGACCCCTGCTCTAATCACTTCATCTCCAGGTGAGCAGAGTCAGGTCTGCAGGCCTCACTTTTCCAGTCAGCCTCTAATGTAGTAGGACACAAAAACACTGAGTCCCTTGGCTTGCTTATGTGACCTCAGCCCCATGTCTCCCTAGGACTTTGGACTGAGAATTTGATCTCATCTGACAGGTGCCTAGGGCTATTTTTCCTGGTGATTTACTGAGACAAAGTGGGCCCTGTGTCAGACCCAGGGCAGGCCACCGCAGTACCGGGTTCTGGAGACAGCTAGATCTGGGTAGGCCTAGGCACAGAAAGGAACAGCCCCTTAGGGTCCCAACCCCCATCACTTCTGAGCTGCTTTTTCTTTAGATTTGTCCGTATTGTGGTTCAGTAGACTTAACAAGAGTTACGGTTTGATGGGAAGGAGCTTCCTGGAGATGGAACTGAAGGGCCTGTGCCTGCTAACTAAGCACAGAGCAGGCGGAGCTACACGCCAGCCCTTCATGTTTACAAAACAAGCACTTTCCTGACTGAAACACCTCCCCTGCAGGTAGCTTTCTTTTCTTTCAAGACTTTGTTTTTTTTTCCTTTATGTTTGTGTGTGGGCGTTTTGTCTGTGCCATGAGCATCTTCAGAAGCCAGAAGGCATCAGATCCCCTGGATCACCAGTTCGCAACCTTCCTGTGATCTTTGAATGGAGTTCCTCATGTTGTACTGGGCCCCCAGCCATAAAATTATATTGTTGCCACTTTATAACTATCGTTTTGCTACTGTTATGAATCATTATGTAAATAACTGATGTGCAGAATATCTAATATGCAAACCCCTGTGAAAAGGTCGGTTGACCCCAATGGGTTGAGAAACACTTCCCCGGAAGTTACAGATAGCTGTGAGTTGCCCTGTCAATACTGGGAATTGACCCTGGCTCCTCTGAAGGAGTAGCCATTGCTCTTCACCTATGAGCCACCTCTGCAGTCCCCCAGCACGGAGCCTTTTAGCAACAGGAGGGAACTAAATCCACTGTAGACCATGGGCTACATTATGAGAAGCCATCCTGCAGAGTCACTTTGCCTCGCCAAGGCCTCATGAAAATACAGAGACTTTCCCAGAGTCACATAGTAGGTCCACATGAAGGCTGGGAAGGAAGAGTATGAAGAACCTTCCTTTCCATACGTATCTTGCCTGCTCACCAGTGGGGATGGGTGGGAGGTTTGACAGGAGTCACTGACAGGGCCAGCAAAGAACCACCTGCCCGGGTCACTTCTGTGTTGGTAAGACAGCTGCCAGGGCTGGCTCACATTCTACAGCATTCCTTTCTACCCAGACCACAGCCTCTTCTGGAAAGGAAGGGTTTTCTGGGCTGAGCGGTGGCTTCAGGAGTAGCACACTTGCTGTAAAAGCACAAGGGCCTGGCTGGAGAGCCCCGTGACCACTTACAGCCTGATGGAGAGGAGCACATTTGCTGATGCATACTTTTACTGTGAGCTGGGAGGCAGACGCAGGGCAATCCCTAAAAACTCACAGGCCAGCTAGGCTGGCACACGTGGAAGAACACCCGCAGACGCGGGAAGACCCTGTCCCAGGGAGTGTGAAGGCAAAGACTGACTGACAGCTGGGGTTGTCCTCCGACCTCTACGTATGTGCCATGGCACATGCATCGTGCACAAGCACAGACACACACATACATGCACACACGCACATACACACACACACACACACACACACACACACACACACACTCAGGTGCGAAAGGAGGTTTTAAAAAGAAAGAAAAGGCTTCCATAGTGGGCAGACCCATCTCTGTTTCCCATGTGCCTCTCTCTCACTCGCTGCCACCAGGTGCAACCATGCAAGCTAGGTTCTCCTGGGAGGGACACGTCAACCAGATGGCTTACTGGGCTACAGTCTGGGTGCCAGGCCCCATAAAATATGCATTCCTCTCACAGCCCTCTGAGATAGGTATCTTACAGCAACAGCCCCATTCCACTCTAAAAGAAAACAGCTTTCCCAGAGAGGACGGGGTTTGCCAAGGGTTACTGCTATAGTCACAGTGTGTTGCTTTTCCCCAAAGCCTGGTGTGGCACAGCCCTGGTCCTCAGCTTGGCATTATTGGGAAGCAGAGGGAATTTTTAGGAGGATGGGTGATTTAGGAGGATGGGAGGTCTCAGAACATTGAAGATTTTGAATCCCAGCATGTTGTATGCACATAAGCCAAGTACTCAGGAGACTAAGGCAAGAGGATCTCAAGTTTGAGCCCAGCTTGGGCTACATGTTGAGTTTTGGACTATCCTGGGCTATGTACTAGGTCTAAATAGGAAGGAAGGGAAGGAGGGAGGAAGGAAAAAAAGGTTATTGAGATGCTGGCCCTCTCTCTTCTTTTTCTTTCACTCTCTGGCCTCTTACTCTATCACACACTCCCACCATGATATGCTGCTCAGCCATAGGTCCAAAGGCAGCTCGATCAACCGACCATGGACTGAAATCTGTACAGCTGTGGCCAAGATAAACCTTTTCTCTTCCTGAGCCGGTTATCTTGGGTGTTTTGTTACAGTAACAGAGGGCTGACTAACACAGCCACACAGCCCCATGTACTCAGTTACTGTAGAAGCATGGTCAGACACTCTGCCACCAGGCACAGCCCACATGCTCAAGCCACCCACGGGGAAGAAAGGACATTGAGGGGAATCCAAACATGTCTCACTAATCTGAAGAAGTTAAAATACAGGGCAGTTTTCTTTCTTGTGTTTCTGGTTGAAAAGCAGAGACTTCCGTGGACAAAATGTCCTTGTAGACTCCCCAAATTCTTTTCTAAACCCAGGGATATAAATTTTCCTTTAATGGCAGCACTAATAAGCCAGACATGGGCAACAAGAGAACCAAAAGACTTTATTATCTTCCCATAGTTTTGCTACCTTTGAAGCCTGAACTGCTCACTCCTCTGTGTCCACACTATAAGATTTATTACTCATTCATAAAATGCCATTGTGGAGAGATTCCCAAGCCACTGCTTTGAGAGAATTACTTTTCTGAGAGACTGGCCCGTCTTCTACATGAAGTACACTGTAAAGGTTTTAATTACTTCTATGTAGCTGTGACCAATGTGTCTCAGAACAACTAAAGAGGGGGGAGAATTTTACATTGGCTCACAGTTTCGTGGGGTTCCATTCATCACAGTGGCTAGGACATGGTGGGACAAAACAACTCATATCATGGCAGACAGGAAGCACAGAAAAGGAAAGACAGGGGCCTGTGGTGAGGAGGCACACATTGCTTCTGCAGTAGACCTGAGTTCAGTTCCCAGCAGCCATGTCAGGCAGCTCACAACCGCCTGTAACCCTGTTCCAGAGGATCTGATGTTCTCTTCTGGCCTCTGTAGGTACTACACTCAGTGCACACACACATGCACACATGCAGGCACACAATTTTAAAATAAAAAAAATAAACAAAGGCAACTGGGGGAGGGTGTCTCTGTGACGACCATGGCCAACAGAGTAAGATTTGCAGGGGTCAAGAAGGTAGCTCAGTTCAATATGACTCAGCAGCCAGTGCTGGTTCAGACTTCAGGAGTCTGACCCAGAGGTTTATTTGGGGCATATTTAAGTACAGCACAGTTTGGTGAAAACTTTTCTTGTGATAACTAACTCAATCCCATGTGCACAATAAATCACAAAGTAAGCTAAGTAAAGCTTGGATGTGACTACATCAAGCTTTTTGTAAGGTACGTGTGACCCCTTCCATAAAGATGGGTTCTGCAGATGATGACATGTGACAGCTTCCATAAAGATGGCTTCTATAGATGACTACATGAAATATCCTCTGTAAAGATGCGTTCCATAGATACCTGCATGTGACACCTTCAATAAAGATGGGTTCTATGGATTGACTGAAAAAAAGAAGCTCACAATAAGAGTTTAGGAGAGGATCTGTGTGACCTTGGCCAAACTGATTGCTCAGAGGTTCCCAGCTATTAACTACATCCCCTCTTAACTTTCTGGGCACATAACAGCTTACACATCCCTTCCTTTGAAGGAACAACCCTATGAGTTTGACATTCCAGGTTCCCCTAGTGCTAATCTATAAGCACAAAATCCTCTCTGCCTCCTCTGGGCAAAAATATGAACTAGCTGGTCCTATTCATTAGTATCCCTCAATCTTTTCCCAACATCATTTTCCCAAAGAACTTCTTAGACCTTTAAATTGTAGTTGCTCAAATATATGAAATGCATAGGAATAAGCCAGGTGTGGTAATACACATCTGTAATTTCAGTGTTGGGTGAAGCTAGCTGGAGGACTGTGACTCCAAGGGCAGCCTGGGCTACTGTCTCTTTAATCTTTCCCGAGAGACATCAACAAACGTAATAGTACAGCCAGTAGTATACCCAGAGCAAATCAATATGGTTCTGCCAAAGCCTAGCCTTGTGAACCAGTAAGTTATTCAGGGGGACTCAAGTAAGCATGGGTGACTCAAAGGTATCTGCGTCACCAAAAGCCCACCAGCATGAGTGAGAACTCATTAAAGCAGGGCCTCTTCCTTTCTTTCCTCTTCTTCTTCCCTTTTCCACATATTTTTCTTCCTCTTCCTTCTCCATTTATTTCTTCTCCTTCTCTGTCCTCCTCTTTCTCCTTCTCTCTTCCTCTTAGACCTCATCTTCCTTCTCTTTCCTCCTATTTTTCCTTCTTCTCCTCTTCCCCATATTAGCCAGGGCCTATAAAGACACAAAATCAGTAGGATAGAGAGATAGATGATAGATAGATAGATAGATAGATAGATAGATAGATAGATAGATAGATAGGTTAAAAAAAAACAGATAGCTAGAATTATTAGAGTGGTTTACAGGCTGTGATCTGAGTAGGCCAACAATGGCTGTCTCCTGATGGAAAGGCCCAGGATCTGACAGTGGTTCAATCTTTGAGGCTGGATGTCTCAGCTGTCCCAGTCTGGTGCTGGAGTCCAAAAGAAGCCTTCGGAGCTGCTATTCTTCAGTCTTCATTGGGATCCCAAAGAAGTCAGTTCTAACACCAGTGAAGAAATGCCTCAGGAACAAGATAGGTGAATTTGCCAGCAAGAGTGAGGGCAAGCAGGCAAAAGACAAAAGCTTCCTTCTTCTATGTCCTTTATGTGAGCTGCTACCAGAAGGTGTGGCCCAGATTTAGGATGCATCTTCCTACCTCAAATGATCCAATCAAGAAAATCCTTCACAGGTGTGCCCAGTAGCTTGGGTTTGAGTTGATTTCAGATGTAGTCAAGTTGACATCCAAGATTAGCCATCACACTCGTCCTCATCCTCCTCTTCTTCTCACCCTTATCCTCTTTTCTTCCTCCTCCTCTTCCTCCTCCCTTCTCTTCTCCTCCTTCTCCTTTTCCTCACAACCATCTTACCAACAACAGTCTGGATTGCTTTGGACAGCTTGTGAAGATATCCTTGACAAACCAGGTTGGATTTGTGACCCAGTAGTCACCGTCCAGGATTGGTAGCACACGCCAGTAATCCCAGCACCTGAGAGGCTGGAACAGAGGATTACAAATTCACCGTGGGAACTTCAGTAAGACTTTGTTTTAAGTAAACAAACATTTTCTTAAAAGAGAGACAGAGACTGGAACTATTCAAAGTGCTTTGCACTACCAGGAATTGAACCTAGCATGATTGCTGAGTACTCTACCCCTGAGCCACACCCCCTAAGCTTTCACTGGAGAATTCTAGGCAGTTGCTCTACCACAGAGCCACACCCAAGCCCCTCACTGAGGGATTCTAGGCAGGTGCTCTACCACTGAGCCACACTCCAGTCCTCTTTAGACCTTAACTTTGAAGTAAGTTCTCATTAAGTTGCCCAGCCTGGCCTTGAACTCACTCTCTAGCCCAGGCAGTCCTTGTACTTGAATCCTCTTGCTCCAACCTCTCATGTAGGGGTGGGTGACAGGCCTGAATTCCTGCTCCAAAGTGCCTTCTAATTAAACCAAAGAGTCTCATTGTTGGAGAGCAGCCCCTCCTTCCTCTGCCCCAAGACTGCCACTTGATTATGGGTGTGGCTAGCAGAGAGTGAGGCCACATCAAGAGTGGACAGAGCCTCTACCACACTCACCAATCTGGGACCAAGCTGATTCTCCTTGGCTAAGAGGAGAAAGCTCATATGCCAAGTTAATAGATCCCTTAATTAGAACCAGACTGTTCCCAGCTGCACCGCCCGCTCCCCCCACCCCACCCCGCCCGCCACCTCAACCTGGGTGGCCCCAGCTAGAAAGGAAGACGACATTGTTGTGTTTATGCTTATGAGGCGGATCTGTTGGAAGAGAGCATTCTAAATGAGATTACATCTTATACATGTTTAATGTACTGTTCCCGCCATTTAAAATGCAGCTCTATTAAAAAAGCAGGGAGGGGGGGCGGAATTGACTCACAGAGCTGGGTGTGGAGAGAATACATCAGCAGTGAAATGAATAATATATTAACAGAAGAATGTTGTTGCTTTTCATATTAATCGTATAAATCACGAGATTCTTGGGCTGTCAGCAGAAGTTAAGGAGGAGGAGAAAACCAGACTTCTGATTTTGCAGCCGGGGAAAGACCGAGGCGGGTTAGGTATTGGTGCCAGATGCCTGGTGACCACGCTGGTTATGAGATGGGTTTTCCGGGCATGATAATGAGGCTGCCAAGGTCCTGGGATTTCCCCCAGGGGAGTATTGTTACTGTAAGAGGGCATCAACACGGCCTCTGCCTATATCCCTTTACTAATGCTAACCGCTTCCTGTGAGTTTGAGAAGGATGAATGGGACTCCAGTCCCTGCCTGCAGGCCAAGGAGACAGACGTGCGCACAGATGGCTCCAGCAATGTGCAAGCAGGCAGAACAGAGGCCTTCCCAAGGAACACAGGTGTCCCCCAAATGCCAAGTGTCCTCTATCCCTGTCGGTGAATCTTTTTTTTTTTTTTTAGCATTTTTTAAATGCAATTTTTGAAATGGGGAGCCAGGTGTGGTTGATTTTTATAACCCCAGTACTTGGGGGAAGAGGCAGGAGGATCAGGATTTCAAGGCTATCAGCTACACAGCGTGTTTGGTATCAGCCCAGGCTACATGAGACCCTATGTCAAAAAGAAACAATATGGGGCTGAAGAGATGGCTCAGACGTTAAGAGCACTGGCTGCCCTTCCAGAGGACCCGGGTCTAATTCCTAATACCCACATGGCAGTTCATAACTATCTGTAACTCCAGTTCCAGGGAAACCTGCACCCTCACACGGACACACATGCAGGTAAAACACCAATACACATAAAACAGTAATAAATAAATCATTAAAAAATATATCTGTCTCCCTCAACACACACACAAGAAACAATATGGAATGTCTGGAGAAGCATCTCTCATGGTTAAGAGCAGGTACTGCTCATGCAGAAGACTCAAGTTACCCTAGTTTGGTTCCTAGCATCCACATTGGATGGCTCATAACTGCCAGTAACTCTAGCTCCAATGGACCTGACCCATGACTGGCCATTCAGCCCTGGGTATCTTCCTGAGTCTACCTCCCCAGTGCCGGGAATGCAAGCCTGCACCACCACACACAGACTTTCTGTGTGGGCTCCAGGGATCAAACTCAGGTCTCACGCTTACACGGCAGCCATTTTAGCCACTGAGCCATCTCTCTGGTGCCAGGTCTTCAGGGATGGGTATCTACCTGAACCAATTCAAGACCACTTCCCAGGTACGGTATCTGCGGCCCAGTAGCCACACACGGGCCCACCGATGTGGAATTATTAGTGACACTTCTTAAAATTTATTTGTTTGTATGCATATGACATGTGCTTTTGTATGTGCTTGGGTGCACTCGTGCCATGTCAGAGTCCAACTCACAGAAGCTGGTTCTCTCCTTTCATCACAGGGGTTCCAGGCATGGAAGCAGGCTTGCCAGGGAGCACCTCTACCCGCTAGACCATCTCACCAGCGCATTAGT
The DNA here is from genome assembly GCF_907164565.1 of Psammomys obesus. Classification (NCBI taxonomy): domain Eukaryota; kingdom Metazoa; phylum Chordata; class Mammalia; order Rodentia; family Muridae; genus Psammomys; species Psammomys obesus. The sequence goes on along the minus strand of NW_026596466.1, from coordinate 389,277 downwards.
CACATTTATAAGCGCATATTTGAGCTCTGATCATATCCACCTTCTCACTACCCCATCTCATCAGCCTACTGCCATTCAAGGAAATAGATGCACTCTCTAAGGGCTCGGAAAAGGCAGATGAGCCTCCTCCGAGCCTCGGAGGAGGTGGATGAGCCTCAGTGCAGTCAAGAGGCTTCCACAAGGTCACACAGCTAATAAACACCTAGGCTGCCTCTGAGGTGCAACCCAGCCTGGCACTATATAAGATGCTGTCATCTTTCCTCTGTGTTTACCCACAATCCTTTCCTTCCTTCCTCCACTCTGAACCCTGTAAGTGGAGCCCTCGAGGCCAACACCCAGAAATCAGTCTCCTTCACTCTGCCTGGGAGGTTGAATCTTGCAAGCTGTAGCTGAAAGTGCATGAAGACAGGTGTGTTGAGGAGGAGCAGCACCCGTCAGGGTACAGGTGAGGCTGAGTAGGTACAAAGGTAAATGGGCTCTGCTGATGGGTGGGTCTGGGTCTGCTGTTTTGCCTTACTCAGGACCAGGACAGACAGACAATAGACAAGAAACCACCTCCCATCTTTGAGGTACTTTGCCTCCTTTTCTGATGCCTGAGGGTTTGAAGGAAGACGGAATGCCCTGACCATGATCACACAACCATCCTGACATCTACTTCATGTCCTTGTCTCGTGTGACAAATTGTGCCAATAAAGCTTTGCTTCGTGGGAGCTGGTAAAATATCTCGGCAGTTAAGAGCACTTGATGCTCTTACAGAGGATAAAGTGTTGAGTGATACTATTCCTGGGGAGATGTGAATAAACTTCAACTTACCCAGATGGGGACATCTGACTTACCCAGATGTGAGACCAGAGTAAGAATACCACCAAAGAATACCACCAAAGTGCAACTTGGTGAACCAGCGAGTTCTATTGGAGTTAGATAGAGAATCATGGGCAAGGGGTTACTTACGGAAGCAGAAATGACTCAAAGACAGCTGTGTCACCAAAGCCAATCCTCGCATGGACGACAGTGCACAGAACAAGGAAATCTTGAGCTCACTGTCCAGCCTGCAGTCAGGATGGAGCGTGTCTCCTTCAGACAGCTCAGCTTGTCTGAGCCTCTTCCAGGCAGCTTGTCCGAAAGTACCATTCAGCAGTTCTTATTGCTTAAAGATATTTGCAGAGTGAATATCCTAGTGAATCTTGTCAGTTTCAGGAACTTCCTGAAGCTACTGAGCAGTTGACTTCCTGAGCTTCACAAGTTTCCCTGAAAAATGGACTGTCTTGCCTCTCCCTTTAACATCCCCCATCTTAAACGTTCCATCCAACATGGAAGGTTTTAACCTGGGAAGAAAGTGCAACACTACACCAAGCTCGAGTCTCAACATCCATAAGCTAAATGATTCACAATCCAGCTTCAAGGTCTCTCATGCCTTCGGCCGACATTCCCAGAGACCTGTGTGCACACATGTACACACATATGAAATGGAAAAACTAAGTAATTTAAAAAAAAACCCAGCAAGTTGTTTTGGAAGCTGAAGAGATGGCTCAACAATTAAAAGTGCTTGCTATGAAAACATGAGGCCCGGAGTACAGAACTCCAGAAACTCAAGTAAAAACCTGGTAGGTGTGGTGTAATTCTAGCCTCAGAAGTCAGAGACAGAATCCCCAGAGCAGGACAGCTACAAAGGCTAGTCATAGCAGAGCTCTAGGTTTAATTGAGACATCCTGCCTCGTTGAATAAGGCAAAAGAGCAGTAGAATATGGCTCCCAACATGAGGCACATGCACACCCACACACGTGCAAAACTCTGTATACATGTACACTTGAAAAATGGAAAAAGATAGCTGGACGAGTGGCACACAACTGTAAACCCTGCACTTGGGGAGGCAGAGGCCAGTGGATCTCTGTGAGTTCAAGGCCAGCCTGGTGTACAAAGCAAGTCCATGACAGCCAAGGCTACACAGAGAAACCCTGTCTCGATAAACAAAAAAAAAAAAAAAAAAAAAAATGGAGTTGCTTTGGAGGCTAGGGATATAACTGAGTTCTCCTTCGCTTGGTTAGCTTGCATGAAGGAGCCCTGGGTTCCATGCCCAGCTCTGTGTAAGACAGTGTGGCAGTGCCTACCTCTAATCCCAACACTTGGGAGACAAAGGGAGCAAGAAGTATCAGGAGCTCAAAGTCACCCTCAGTTATTTGTTAAATTTAAGGCTAGCGTGGGTTACATGAGATCTTGTTTCAAAGCAAAAAAGCAAGGGCTGGCATGATGGCTCAGCAAGTGAAAGTGGTTGTCACCAAGCCTTGGCAATCTGAATTAAACCTCTGGGACCCACATAGTGAAAGCGGAGAACCAAGTCCTAAAAGCTGACCACATACACACACACACACACACACACACACACACACACACACACACACACA